>NC_134174.1:43527896-43827896 GCF_964188355.1 Buteo buteo
TTCATGGGAACCATTACAACATATGCTACCAAATTCATATTAGCATTAGGCAACATAACTGTATGAGTTTTAACATGACAAAAGAATTGAGTTCAAAAATATTTTCAGCAGTAAGTTTCATAAAAAAACATGTGTTAAAAAGAGGTTATGTCAGCTACACACGTAAACAAATGCTAAGTCATTTGGAGTCCTTTTATGTCATTATTCTAGGACTATGTGATCCACTCTGTATGAAACAGAGGAGGAGAAGAAATCCTGGTCTCAGAGGGGGTAGAAAAACAAAAAGAAACAAACCCCAAAACAAAACAAAACAAAAAAAATTGCAATGGAAAGGTCGGGGAAATTAGTTTTAACATTTGCAGTGCAAGACCTTGACTTCCTTACATTCACAAGATTCATTCAGGATCTTCACCCAATGTTTCTATTGGCATACCATTTCTAGCTTGATCAGTAGAAAAATAGGAATTCAGATTACTTTTGAAGGCTTTGACAACACTAAAACATCTAGCACCACATTTTGGTTTCTGAGCACACTTCTTGAAGCTATAATAAACTACTTCTTTCCAGAATGAAGTTCTCTGCAACAAGTAAAAGAAATTTTGGCTCATCCCTGTCTACCTGTTGTGATAAAACTTTCCAAAGGCAGAGACATGTTCTACGTGTGAGAACTCTTGCTGCCCTCCAGCTAAATGTTTACATTAAGGAACACAATTCTTTTGTCAAGTTTTCCCTGGATGAGACACAAAAAAGAATCTGGAAAAAATAGAAGTCAAGGCAAAAAATATCTTAATCTACAAATTCAGAACAAGACCAATCAGACTCTGCAAGATTTTTATGCAGGAAACCATTTAAAAATAGGCCTCCTATTCTAAAATGACATTGCACAGGAAGTAATGGAACAATTTCTCTCTTATTCACTTTATACAACTTCAACACCATTTTCGCCTGCCCTGTGTGCAAGCTTATAAGCCTCCCAAGCTCTGTATGTTGGTCACACTTTCTCCTTTCCCTGTTGCTCCTTCCCCCTGACCATAATGGACAGTTCCTCCTGGATATCCCAAAAGACAAAGATATGCCTGGTAAGTGGGAGAGGTCAAACATGAGCACAGCTATTTATTGCATATACTGCAACCAGATGGAAGTAACTCATCCATCAAGGAACTCATCATTCTCATCACATTAACTTCTTACAAAAACCCTCCTGCTCCTTCTCTGATCCACACAGTTCAGCTTCCTCTCTTCTGTGTACTTTTAGAAAATGAACCCTCTCTAACCCCACTGCTGCTTTCTTCTTAAATCATTGCTACCTATCACTTCATGGTTATTTTTAAACTTTACTTTTATCAATACTCATCCTGTAGCTCTGGGAGATATTAAAAGTGCACCAGGGCAAGGAAGGGCGTTTCTGACACTTGCTCCCTCATTCATCAGCCCTTCATAGGCCCGTTGGTGACAATGAAAAGATTTCACAATACCGTGCAGCAGAAACTCATTCTCCCACTCATCCATCATGCTCAACCTAGCAGCAGTTCTACTGACCTAATCTGTAATGCCTCGATGCTCACTGGAGATTTCTTAAAGGCACCCTTCATTGTTGTTAGTTACAAAGAATAAATCTGTTCTATTAGATAAGGAGACTAAATAGTGCAAGAATTAATGCAATACTGTTTCATCACCAAGTCCCGGGTTCAAAGACTGCAGAGTCAGAGCCGGTGTGGTGGATGTCTTTTTATCTGAATTTTGTTGAAGATCATACCAAAAGGAGATGAAAGAAGTTTTAAACTCATTTCTGGGTATCGACAGGCATTAAAGGACCAAGTGCGAGTCACTATCACTAATTCATCATTTTTTGACAGTTACAGACTAATAGGTGCCAGATATTCCACAATAAACCAAAAACCACATTAGAGTTTCTTCTTCAGAAGATGACAGTTGCAAGTACGGAAGCCATAGTTGAATACTTTCATGGAACATACTTTTCTTCTAAAGGGAATAACCAGCACCTGTGTGAGCAGCTGATATAAAAATATAGGACACAATGAAAAATGTAGTACAGATTTTGTAAGAAGGGACGCAAGAGAGACAGCTAGATGTATGATTTTATCACATTGACATAGCCGTAAAAGAATGACAACACAAATAGTAACTGATGAACATAAATAAGTAAATAGCAGTCAATGATGAGTGAAACAGTGATTCGGTAAGCGTTCAAAATTTATTGTGTCATTTCACTTAACTGAGTTAACTATTATTTTTTGATGGTGCAATGGATCAGTCATTCACAAGTAGGCAAACGTAACAGTGCAAGGTCTTTTGCTATTCACCTAAGACATTGTTAGTATGAGGTTTACAAATAACTATACAAAACTTTTAATTTATTATTTAACCACAAATATAAACATGTAGACAAATACTAATTTGTTACTCTGTCAGCTTCTTTCAGCTCCTTACCTGCTGTGAATACTGTCTAGGTGCCTCAAACACAAAAACCTCTTTATAGGCATCAGCCTGTAGTTTGCATTACAATCCGAGACCCAGGCCACAGTCTTTCTAAGAGGCCAAACCCAGATTGTAAGAATAAGTCCCTGACCTACATAAATATCAGCACAGTATACAAAATTGTCAACAAATAGAAGTTTTAGCTGTGTTTTACACACAGGAAACTGAAGCACAAGAAATTAAAAGACCTGTCAAAGATTACATGAAAGCCTGACACAGTGGTAAAAATTGACCCCAGGATAAATTGTAAGCTAGTTCTCTTATGCAAGAGTCCATCTTTCTATCTTCATATTTACATACTAAGTAGAAAATATCAGGGCTGGATAAAAGGACTGGTTAGTTACAATCCTCAGATGTGAAGTACTAAATAAAACCATCACTCTTTATGCTTGTAAAATGCTTACAATGTGCTTTATGCAGTATATAGAGGACAAAGACATGTTGTTTTTCTCTGCTTGTTCTCTAAATGCTAGTGAAAACACAAAAGAGCAGAACATATACTAGAATTTTTTTTTTTTCCTTCTGAGCATAGTAAGCTTCTTTGGTTACTAGAAGAACAAGGAATCACACCAAGACCTGCATGTTTAGTAGACTGAAAGGCTATGCTGCTTAGGTTAGCATACAGTATTTATCTGCCCTGTTTAAAATTGGTGTGTACTCAATAGCGAGTGGCAGTTCAACTCAAGACTGTAAAGTCATGGCAAAAAAACAAGCCAATAAAGAAGCAAAATGGGAGTAAATGACAAAAGCGAAATGGGTTTAGTATCCTCTCCAACATTTTTAGAGTTCAAGCACTATTGAGATCAGGTTTTCTCCACACCCCTTAAACAGAATCAGACCTTGCAAAGCACTGAGCACCTGCAACACGCAAGATCACTTATCAAAAAATATTCTACATTTTACAGGTCTAAAATGCTCAACAGGGCATATAGCATCCAGCAATATGCAGGAAGGGAAATCCTCAAAAGAATATCACTAGTGTAATTATAGTACTAAATACATGTGTTGCACTACACAAGTAGCTTTTTGAAGCTTATTGGAAATTCCAAGACTAGAGGGAAACATCCATTTCTTCCACAAGACCTCCGAGAGCATTCACAGCCATGACACTTACCATGCTGTTCACATTTCCTTTTAGCCAATGAACTCCGTTCTAATGTCCAGTCATCACCTTGGGTTATCTTCTAGCAAGCGACCGCAACTTTTCTGGATGTATGTACATTTTGGTACTTATCAAAACGCTCTCATCCTATTATGTGAATGTTTTATGCCATTTTTCTTTGAAGCACTGCAAATTCAGAATCTACCTAACCTAAAACATTTACAGAAATAAGGACTGCTACATGGTTTTTTGGCAATAGTAAAGAAATTACACCTTTAGAAAGACAGAGAGCTCTTTTCATAAATAACAGATTTATGGTGTGTTCTGTTGAAAGCACTTCCCAGGAGAATGTCAGTCAGCATACTCTGCTATGTAATATCTTTAGCTGTATTAGCTTTTCCATAAGTAATTTGGTATGCCTACCCACTTGAAGACGAAAAAAAAAAAGAAAAAAGAAAAAAAGAAATTGCAGGCTTTTGTACCAACATCCATCCAATAGT
Source organism: Buteo buteo (assembly GCF_964188355.1). NCBI lineage: Eukaryota > Metazoa > Chordata > Aves > Accipitriformes > Accipitridae > Buteo > Buteo buteo. Next base: position 43,531,998 of record NC_134174.1, read on the forward strand.
TAAATAAGAAAGCAGTGACTTAAGAAGGATTTGAGGTAACCAAGCTCCCCACAGAATATGATCGTGAAAAAATATTACTTGTAGATGGTGTATGTTAATCACTGATCCCTGGAAATCTCATCTGAAACATGTCTAATCAGTAATAACCAAACTGTCATACTTTGAGATGACTACATTTCCCAGAATAGCTGAGACTGTTCTAAGGATCAAGATTCATTGTCCCTGTCCTGAACAATTAAGGTCAGCATTCTCCAACATTCAGGTTAGAGCTGCTTCTTTTTCGTATATCAGGACTCCGGCACAAAGCTTCTCTACATCCTGCAAGCAGAATGAGCAATCCTGAAGACACCCGACCCTCCCCCCCCAGCCCCCCCCCATTAATACTCGGAGCTCAGTAGGAGACCAATCCATGGACAATTTTCCTGTCCTGACTTGATGAGCTTAAAATTTTATTAGAAGAAAGTAATATTACAGTTCAAGTGAACTGATAGATGAGAGAAAGCCACTACAACAAAGGCATACACACCGACCTATAATTTGGACATCACAAATCATAATTAAAATGTAAAATCTCCAATATAATGAACACATGGCTAATTTAACATGCTTATAAAACATGCAAGCTTTTTCTTAAATGATCTTTGATAAATTAAGGTATATTGACAATTGAATTTATAATACTGTAGGGGTTTTTTAAACATATATACTGGGGGCAGGAGGGGAATGGACTGTCACAGTGAGGATGGTATGGTTTTCTACACTAGGGGAAGGCAGAAGGAGACTTTTTACAACCTCAAAAGGCAAAACCATATTTCAGAAAATGTTATTTAACACACTGATATGATAAGGTTGAAATTCTCTGATCTAAGACAAGCTATTATTGCTAACTATTCTCTAAACCCCACTGCTGTGCTTTGGGCTTGTTTATTTTTTATTTATCAGTTTTCCACTTTCCTAAATCCAGCTGCAGACCATCTGATCTGCTTTCCTCTTAATGGCTCTTCATATTGAAGAAAGATTGCTTAAAGAAATGGATTTCAGTTTTGAACAGCCTATTTTATTAAAAATGAGTTGCTGCTGTAAATACTACAGGTAGTTTTTAAATACTAGTATTTTCACAAACTAGCTTACAGATCTAATACAGAAAGGGAAAGCTTTTTATTCAAAGAAAGTAAGTTGTAATAATTAATTATGCATATTTATATATTTATGCAGTGTATTACATCCCAAAGTAGTTACAAAAAGTACAAATCTGCGAAGTATCACAGATATGCAAAACACTGCACACTAGGACTACTTAATTTTTTGCCAGGTAAGTAAAATCCCTTTAGATAGAAATGAAAGGGCACAAGCTTGGCAGAGAGGGGAAAAAAAAAAAAAAAAAAAAAAGATGGAAGTACATTTTTTTGCCTAGATTGGCAAAATTAGTCTCAAACATTTTTAAGACTTTTAATACAGTATTTTGATCAACAGAGAAAAGCAAGCAACATCCATGTGCTTTTCATTTAAGAACACGTGATGATATGGAGCGCAAATTCATTTACAGCTGTCCACAACTGAGATCACAACATCACTTAATATCTTCAGAAACTCTTGGTAATATCACTGTCTTACACTATATGAATTTTGATCTTAAAATGTTGCTTCTCATATTTCCTAATCATAATCTGCAGATTTCTTAACCTCTTTTTCCGTAAAGTCAAGACTCTTCAATATCATGGACCAATGCCAAGGTATAAGAGAAAATTATGAATCTTTTTAGTTACTTTTAAAAAAAAATGGAAAAATTTTTCTCTAATACATTCATAACGAAATCCATCATTTTGTGAATCTGCAGGACTAAAAGCTAAGAACCTTCCTTTACCAGAGTCTTAAAGTAGGAATTATCACAGATTATAATGGTGGTGAATTAAGGAACTCACTTTCTAATTCCCCGAGCTGGCTTGGCAAAATCAGTGGAAAACAAGAACATTCAACATCTTCTGGAGTACCACCAGCCCCAAGAAAAGGAAAGCTACAGGAAGAATTGCAGAAATGCCCTGGGTCAGTGGGAATACTTTCCTCTGAATTGCATTATAAATTGGTTGGATTTGTGAGGCCATCCAGAATTGTGCAACTAACTGCCTGAGACAGCCTAGAAAATCTCACCTACAGTTCAAATTACCATTACATTAACAAGAAAAAACAAGACAGTGCAGAGAAGTTGGTACTGTTTTATTTGAACTGTAGCACACCTTAAGCCATACCAGTATCCAAGATTAAGTGTACAGATTCAAATTGTGTGCAAGGGGATTCTTGCAAAGTTTCATGTTGACAAAATGCAACGTTTATCCTAAGACAGAGATAAGGTCCATAAAACATTGTCCATAGTAGCATTGTCTTTTATGGTATAGCCTACATATAAAACCTGAGATCAAAGTACCCAAACATTAAAACAAAAAAAACGCTGAAATAAACACACTTGCGGCACAAGTAACACCAAACTTCAACCCAGATTGCTACAAATACAAAGCATGTAAGGGTGCTGTTGGAAAATAAGTACGTAATATTGTGTCCAGGTACTCTACTGAATGTGTTTGCCAGCCAAGTATTCACTGGGTATTCTTTTTTAATCTGACCTTAAAAAAAATCTGGAGAAAGCCATTTCAGAATTTTTCTTCAACACTTATCTCAAAAATGGCCCATTTGATTCCTGAACATCTCTAATGTATATCATCAGTGACTGAAGGAGGTTTTTTATATGATTTTTGACAATTTAACAAGTCCTCCTGACAAATTAAATGGTTGTGTTGACAACTTAACTGTACTGCCAATCAATATTTTCAATTACTTTCATTGTCATTCAGAAAAAAATACAACACGAGGTCATACAGTGGTAAAACCAAGTAAAGAAAATAAAATGATGCAGAGCTGTGGGGGAGGGGGCAGTGGGAGGGGACTGAAACTTTGAGGCACAACATACAATTTAAACATTCTTTGTTTTTCAGGGGAAAGGTTAGGTGTTTCAGAATAACTTCTCTAATTTTAGACCTTGGTGACATCTCGCTGAGAATACACCACAGTTTCCTTTCTTCCCATAAGCTATTTTAAAAGTCATTAAACTTGAGCTGCTGCCACATAGCACTTTCAGTGAAATCATCCTATTTATTCCATCACATCATAACCTACATGTTCTTAACTACTAAACCAGCCCTATACAAGGTAGATAAATGCAATTCAAGAGAGCTACAGGTCAATTACAGAATTTTTAAGTCAGACTCTTAGGTCAAAGTCCTGACTGACACAGCTCTTTGGTAAGGAAAGAGCTGTATTTTCAAACATTTGTACCACATTGAAGAAACGCTTCCTGCATGTTGGACTACAATGACGAACTCCTTATTATAGCTTGGTTGGGAAATTAATGCACAGTGGCAACCAGTTTACACAAAATCTGTAGTAATTCAGGGTTGGTATAAAAATATACATTAATTAAATGACCAAGAAATTCAAATTACTTCAAAAGTTTCCCTTTTCCTTAATACAACAGGAAAGTAAACTATATGGTTAATATTTCTCAAAAAAAGGGGGGAGGTGGGGCCTCTGCGCTTTTTTCCTCCCTGAATGTTCTTAACTTCACAAGTGATCCTGGCAGGTGGAGTCACATGGCCTGACTTCCAAGACTTTCTACACCAGAGGCGGTCAGAGTGGAAAGCAGTGCTTCCTTTAAGGGCAGATGAAACTTGCTAATAAGGACCCGTGCTAGAGGACCCACACTTCAGTAATGATCTGGGCCTTCACCAGACCATGGCTGGTTACTCCATGCCTTGAAGAATGATCAGGCAGTTTAATCCCAAACGTCTTTCCTCACAACATACGAATATAGGATATAGGCTTCAAAGCTAAGTGCCAGCAGTTGCCATGATCTTAACATTTTCTAGCTTACCAATTTAAGGCATGCAGAAGGAAATTTGCTTACAAGCATAACAGGAACCTGGGATTTCAGTGAGCTGTGCACCCAAGGCTGCTGCAGGCTAGAGTGGAAGAGAGTGCCAAAGGAAAGGACACAGACAGGCAAAAAAAACGAGTAGAGAAGAAGAATGGGGATTTAAGATCATGTGCAGGGAAAGCAGCTTCTGGAGGAAGGAAGGAAAAAAAAAAATCTTGTGAGGACAAGTGTTGGAAACTGAAGAGAAGCAATGAAGGTAGGAAGTAGACAAACGTTTGGAGGCTAAGTTATAAAGAAAAGTGAATGGGAAGAAGGGTATGAAAGTGAGTCTAGTTTTCAGTTAAACTGACCATAAACCTTTTAAAGGGGAACACCCCAAAATCAATAGTCATTTTAAAAGCAGAGTACTGCATATATTACATATATTGTGAGAGACCAGGTAATCCTCTCTGTATGAGCCTAATATTGTCCTATTTTTGTCACAATTCCTCTATTGGAAAAAGAGCTCCAATAGAGATATTTACTAGTATCAATCTACCTCCTCCGTGTTTAAACCATTCTAGAAGTCCAGGACTATTAAAAAACATTACCAATAAGACAAGTAAGGTGATACTGCTGGTCACTCCATTTATAGATTTTATTCTCCTGCTATCAAAAGCCAATTTATATTTCACTGTCATATGGGGGAGGAAAAGTGGGAGAAGCTTTTCAGGCAATTCTGTATCTCACAGTCCAGACCTGAGAATTAAGCATGGGGAGACAGGAAGGATGCTTTTATCCGCACAAGAAATCGGGACAAAGGCATATTGATATAGTAATTAAATATTGCAAACAATTATTCTTAGCAAAAATCCAGTGAAGCCTTTGCCCACAAAAAGCTGAAAATTAAGAAAGAGATCACAAAATATTGCCACTGACCATAATTTACGGTAACTCCTTTAAGTTCAGTTCTAGCATTTTAAGTAGATTTTAAAATCTTTTCTGTATTAACCCAATATTTACCACTTTATCTTATTTATTTTCTATTCCATTCTAATTCTGAGACCTGTTTTAATATTTTCACCATTTATATTTAACAAGTTATATACATAGGAGATGCTTTCAGTTAGCAAAGGCAAAAAATCACTGACACCTCCCCTTCTTTTGACAACTGTTAAAAAAAAAAAATCATAAGCGCTGTGATTAAAAAAAAAATATGCCACATCATCAAATCTTTGTCATTGTAAGACGCACTGTTTCTATTCAGGTCAATAAGCTTTCAAAGCTACTGATACACAGATATACTTCGGTGCAACAAAAAATAAAATTTGTCTTACGAAGAAACAGCCTACAGAAGTTTATGTGAAAAGACTGACTTCTTGAGGCAGATTCCATTGCTTGTGTTGCTGCAAAACCAATGGATTCTGCACAGTTCTGTTAACCATCAGCAATTATCTTCCTGTCAAAGCTAAAGGTAACAAATTTCCCCATATCCAGCAAGGCTATATCATCAACCGGACACCAGCATCATTTGACGGAAACTAAATCACGACACCAGCCAACAGCTCTGACAGACAAATGTGCTGCCTCCGAAAATCTAGGCCTATCACTCAGAGGAGGAAAAAGGTTCTCTCAGCCGGTCTTTCTGAAAAGAGATTAAATGTTGTAGATTCTGTAAGTACAGTACCAAGCAAATCCTAAATATGAGAATTATTAATGGACTTTACTACTGGTCTTTTTAATCTTTTGCCAACATATGCTCATCTATTTCACCTTGGTCTGCCTTGTTTCCTGATGGACATAAAAGGCAGGAACCGTGCATTATCCTAGTCTTAATCAGAGACAGCAGCACAAGAACAATGTACCTCTACCTATCATATGGATAACATTTTAGCACTAGCTATTCTTTTATAATGGAGACTATGTAATAAAAGATACGTCTAATATGTCCTGTCCTTATGCTTAACAATAACATTCATTTCATGATATGCTACATAATGAGGATATCAGTTCTTAACCTGCTCAGTAACAAAGTACTGCCTTATCACAATGCAATTGCAGTTTGGCTGGAATTTCCTGATAATCTGAGGCTGGAACTCACATTTTTTTTCCCCAAAGGGACATACAGTATAGTAGATCAGCCTGTAACTGCAAAACTACAATTTGAGTATGGCTATCTTTAACCCATGTAATACCCAAGCTTTAAAAATGTGATGCTTTGTAAAGTGGTGCTATATATTGTTAAATATAAATCAAAGAACTTTCACTGACAAGTCAGTGAGATATTTTTCTTACAAGATCTGGTGTCACATTAAATGAAATCACAGACACGCTTTATCTGGTGGAAGTTCCAGTGGAAAGCTTATAAGGGGGACTTGATGTCTGAGGGGATTGATAGTGCTGGAAAATGCCTTTCACCCCTAGGTCACTGGTTCAAATGTGGGCCAAGCTAGTTGTGACCTAAAGCTGTTACTATTTGACAGCTGTTCAATGACCAATGTTAAATGAGCAGATTCAGACCAGTACCTATCAGGGAGATGGCCACTCCACATGGAACATACAGCTGTAGCAGATATCAATTATCATCCTTGTTGGAAGCATCTGAGGAGCTTCCAGCAGCTTGAGGGACTGTTATGGACTGTATGGACATGGCTCCCAGAGGCCCTGACTCCAAGTAGGGGCTGCTACACATACACAGCCTGTTCTGGGAAAGACACACACACACACACACACATCCTACATTTCATAAAGTGGGAATTTTTAGCCCTGTAAGACTGCTTTCCAGTAAAGCAAATGTTTATGTAAGATGACTTGAACTACAAACAAAGCCCCACAGAACGTACTGAGAAATCTGCTAATTAAATTTTGAACTCCAGATTGTATTTACCGCAAATGTTTATAATTCACACATAGAAGAGAGTACATGAAAACAGAAAGTTCAGTTTAAAGAGTACTTTCAGTTTCCTACCTTTTTTTAATTTTAAATTTTCAAGTATTCTGCCAAATTGACAGATTTTATATAAAACAGAAGAACAGAGGGAACAAGGCCAAGACCTGGAGTTAAGTGAGAAACAGTGCAATAAAGAGATGCAAAAGAGCATTTCAACTGTTTCATGCTGATACCTTCTATGCTAAACATAAGACAACAGAGTTGGGGATTCCTCCCCTCTTTGGAAGACAGGGGTTCAATGGGAGTCCTACAGAGAGCTTAAACATAATTCAAACACTTCCATATTGAAACCAAAGTCCTGGATGGTATAGCCTGAGAAAAGACATCTATTACTTTTTTCCTTTCCTTTTTGATCTCTCTCACATAAAGAAAACTTTACGCTAAAATGAAGAGTACACCAAATATGGATATAGCAGCACGAAAGCTTCCAAAACTCCATGAGTGTGATTTTCTGTAAGTTTAGAGCTTATGGGATAAAGAATGTACCAAACACCTTCTGAAGCCCAGGATCCAAAAAAGGATCATCTTAATTAAGGCTCATATGGGCTTCAGATCAATTAGAACATGAAGTAAATGTGAGATCAGGTACCAGGCATTCATTGAGAGTTCTTAATGATTTAAACTGATTAGTGTAAGCAAGCTCCAATACTTCTATGAACCCACACTGCTGCACAATTGTAGAAACAGAAAAGCTGGAAGGTATTCATCTGGAGAAACTAGTTATTTAACAGCTAGCTAATTCATTATTATTCAAACCAAAGAGAAAGCTAACCTGGGTAAGTGATGAAAATTCTTAAGCTTGACTCTACTTTTAACCTCTGTGTGATACCTAAATTACCTAAATAAACAGGCTACTCTTATTCATTTTGCATCAAAATGATGCTTGTGAGACACTACCTTTTAATTAGTATTCTTTATAACATGGAACAAAAAGTCTTTAAACAGAAAACATAATTAAACCACATGTCATGCTGAATCATCTTCATTTATATCACAATACCCCAGTGCCATGACACTGTTGTTACAGGCCTTGAGCACTACCAAGGGAGGACATATTTACCTACCAGCAGGAAATCTCATCCAAGAGTGCTTCAAACCCTAGCTGTCCACATTTGTCTAAACTAATCCTATTAACACACTTGCCACTATGCTTGTTCTGAAAGGACCCATACACATAGCTTAGAGACTACAGCCAGTATTTCCCCTCTTCTGCGTACTGACTAGTGCATGTGTGGTGGTGGGGACAAGAGGAGAAAGGAAATAAAATGAAACTACCAAATTTTTCAGCCTGTTACAGCATAGTAACTGAAATATGCTTTTTTCCTTTACAAATTAATATTTCTGTTACAAACCATTGAAGGAAGTTTATAATGCAAGTAACACCTGAGAAATCAGTCACTACTGTAGTTAATGACTGGTTTGGTAGATTGTTAACTGCCCTTAACTTCCCATGAGTGGTTAACTAATAAACCAGTCATTACCTACTTCATGGGGATTAGAGGTTAAACATAAACTTGATTACAAGCTATAAATGTGAGTAATTTAAGATGTTATTGGTTATTACAAAAATATATAGTAATAATTTCTTCTTTAATGAAAGGGAGCATGTTTTTAGTGGTCCCTAGTTTCTTGTTGAGGCTTAGGAAAAGAGATCAGTGTATGATTAACAGCTACAGTCTTATGATGGGCATCTGGAGCTAGGTGGCAAAAATGAATACTCACTACTTATCTGTGTCGTAAAAATATCATTCTATCTGTACAATAAACATAGGATTTGTAGGCTGTGTTCTTAATTTGCAGTTCAAAATGTTTGTGGCCAATAGATACAGATCTTGCATACACACATATGGGGGAGAACAATTAATCCTTTGCTTGCATTGTAGAAAACTCACAAATCTGAAGGATTCAAAAATATACAACTATTAGTCCAGAAGAATCTCTCCAGTGTGGTAGTATAATTACTTGCAGGAAACTGGAATAAACTTCCACTTTCAAGAGAAATGTATGATTAAAACACAGAAAAATAATAAACATCTTCAATATAGATCTTTCTATTTCAATTAATGAAGTGATTAGCTTAAAAATCATTGGAAACCTGTGAATTTTCCAATCTTATTTACATCTTCAAAACAGCTATTTTACAGCAGTTTTTCATAATTTATTACTGTGCTGCTTAGATTTCTGTGATACATCTTGTATTCTCATCTCCCTACACCTCAGCTTTTTCTCTCAAAATTTGAAGATGTTCCCTACACATAAATAAAAGAAGTGCATGCAAAAATATATTGTTGTGTTACTGGATAATGTGAAAATTGTTTTCAAAATCATGATAAAAAACTTCATGGAGTACATTGACTACTTCCCACAATTTTACTAAATAGCCTTGTCCATATCAGACTCTACAGTCATCTCTGGATAGAGCATAGGGTCCAAGTCGTAAAGTCAATGGATCTCTGGCCTTATCCTGAAACAGGTAGCAGAGTCCAAGGACACAAATGAAAAGGGCAGCTAAACACACTTATGGGCCTGCCAGAGAGAGACCTGCAGCTTTTTTTCCAAGCAGGGCAACTAGCTAAATGATGGGAAGCATTCAAGACCGCTTCTTCTCTCCGCCCTCCCTTAGAAAATTTGGTCTTACAAGCAACAGGATGGAAAACTTAAGTCACAGCTTACCTGCATCAAGGGAAAAAGCATTTGTTTTCCAATACACATAGGATACAAAAGGAATATTAGAGTCTGCACAAAGGGAGAACTTTGGTGGCCAGTTTATGTTTCTTTGCATTACTCAGCCTTCTGGACTTCTAGAAAGAGCGAGGTTATCCAGTAGCCAGAGTCAGGTCAGGGTAGATGTTTAAAGCTTCCCAGAGCACTGTAAGGCACCAAGGAAACTACTTATGAATTAATTAGTTTATATATATTAAGTGGTAAGAAAAAAATACTGTAAAATGGGCAGAACCAGTTACTGAGATTAATCAAAATAGCCATCCATTTCTGTCCCACAACTGATGCCTGTCCAAATGATTAACAAGTTAATTAAAACAGGTAAATCTTAGCCTTAAAGCTTACTGATTTGGGGACTTATACCCCAGAACCAGGTCCAGAAACAGCAGAAAGCTGCAAAAAGAAACAAAGCCTAGGTGTCTAAACATCTGGGTATAAACACTAAGAATATGCTGGCTACTCACTGTGTCCTGTGGTAGCAGTGCAAACTGAAGAAACAATACTGTAAAGAGTCAGGCTGAGAGTCATCTGGATTTCCAGAGATTATCAGAATACCTTAAATCATTTGCAAGTGCTAAAAAGAACCAAATCAAAGGTGGGGCAGGAAAGCAGTATTCTACACTTATCCTAGTAAGCTCAACATGGGAAATAACCAGCTATGTTCTATGCTACTTAAAGAGTTTGAACAGCATCTTGCACTAAATCTCAAACATTTATTGTGGCAGTGAGACAGTGGAGTGGAGTGGACAATGGTCAGGGTAAATAAACATGGAAAGTTCTAAATCAAAAGAGAGGCTCACAAACCTCACCTTAATCAAAGATGATAAAACACATATCCCATCATGAAAATCTAAAAGTGGGTCAAGAAAAAAAAGTTACAAAACACTGAACAACTGTCATCACAATTATTTGTATTCTCTAGAATTAAATATAAAATTGAAGTTACTGAGGGAACTGCTGCTGGCATTTTGGACTTGGAGGATCACAGATTTTGTGTGTCTAAACATAAGCAATTAAAATATTATAGCTGGGGGAGGAGGAGGAATCAAAGCTATACAGTTTACTCAAAGAGTAGCACTCACACAGAAAAAGCATTGTTTCTTGACTAGAAAAGGTTGACTACTGTAAAAAAGCAACTTCCCTTAGCCTGCAGCTTTGATGCTATAGCCAGTTGTCAGTCAGCTTCTAATCTGAGGGTCAATCCCCTGTAGTTCAATTTGATATATAGCAATCCACAAATTATCAAAAAAAAAATTAATAGCATTTTCTTTTAGGCAAACTATATGTCATGGTTTAACCCCAGCCAATAGCTAAGCACCACGCAGCCGCTCAGTCACTTCCTCCCCACCCAGTGGGATGGGGGAGAGAATTGGGGAAAAAAAAATTAAAACTCATGGGTTGAGATAAGAACAGTTTAATAGGAGAGAAAGAAAGAAACTAATAATGATAATAATAACAATAATAAAATAACAATAGTAATGATAAAAGGATTGGAATATACAAAACAAGTGATGCACAATGCAATTGATCACCACTTACCAACCGATGTCCAGTTACTTCCCAAGTAGTGATTCCCCCCCCCCCCCCCCCCCAGTTTATATACTGGGCATGACATCACATGGTATGGAATATCCTGCTGGCCAGTTTGGGTCAGCTGTCCTGGCTGTGTCCCCTCCCAACTTCTTATGCCCCTCCAGCCTTCTTGCTGGCTGGGCATGAGAACATGAAAAATCCTTCACTTGGTATAAACACTACTTAGCAACAATTGAAAACAGTGTGTTACCAACATTCTTCTCATACTGAATGCAAAACATAACACTGTACCAGCTACAGGAAAGAAAATTAACTCTATCCCAGCCAAAACCAGGACACTATATTACTCAAGAATGGTAGACAAATGCAGTTGAACAGTAAAAGAAAGAAAACAACCCGATTCTATTCCAAATTTTGTTGGTACACTTACTCTCATGGTTTCTTTCCTCATTAAGAATCTCTTGTAACATTGGGAAATTATCTCATACTGAAAATTGACCATTACTATAGTCACCTTCTCTTCTCAAGGCCCCAGTTTGTTTAATATTGTATAAAAATATATTTAATAGTATTATAAGCAGTGCAGAATTCCTTCCAACAGATGTCTGAGCCCCAGGAAAAAACATGGTTGCAATAATGTTCTGTGTAGTCCTATTGAATAGACTGGTGCTTTCTGCACTTGCAATTAAAATGTTTTCAACACAGAGAGGGTTCAGCTCTATGTGTACCATATTAATATACACTAAATAGTATTAAGTATCGCATATACAGGCCACCAGCTTCACAGCTCCCTTTCAGCAATAATGCCTAGCATTTTTATGTTACGATTATTATACAATAAAGACATGAATTTCTCATTATGCTATTGGTGCAGATATGATAGCATTTAAACAGATTCTTAAACCTATCAACCAACTACTTTAAATCACTGGAACTGCTGCTGGCTTGTGATCAGCTGAAAAAGAATTGTGCAATGTGGGTACTGGTTCTCATCTTCTGCAGGAAAAGGCTTCAAAACACAAAGCCTTCAAAAACAACACCTTCTAAACCTGCGCAGAAACTTCAGGCAGGCTCATGTGCAAAAATTTGCAGGACCTTTCAAAACCAGATACCAGGTGCTAGGCACCCTCATATCCAGGCTACTCAGTTCAAGCGGTGTCCCCCCAATACTCACACACTCCTGTAGCACACACACCCCGTCTATATAGCTCCCCTTTAGTGGTTGCCAACCTCAAGCAGTGACAGTATGCTATCTACAAAGAAAGAAAGAAAAAAAAATAACTATCCAAATTGTGAGCACCTCCCTGATGTCCTTCCATGTCCTTTCAGCAAGCACAGCACAGGGGACTAGGCACAAGGGGTTGCCCTGCCCACTCTCTGAACTGATTCAGTTGAGAATCTGTCAGCCTGGCAATACAGCAAACACATGATGAGAACTCAAAAGCAAGTGTAAGAGAAATAGAAGAGGTAATGTGGGAGAGGATATAGGTAAAACTGGTAGGAATGAAGAAGTCATCCACTCCTCTGAATAAAAGGCACAGGCCTTTACTGAAGAGAGCTCCTGCCAGAAGGTCTGTCACACAGCGGAGTATTCCCCGGAAGATGGGTCGAGGTACTAGCTAACCTCAAGGTCAATGCCTACCATCAAGCAACAAAGCAGCAGCAATTATACATGTTAATACACTACTCCTCTACCTTACTAGGCCTCCCTTTTCACACAGCATAGCAGAGATTATCAATAAATTTCTATGAAGCTCCTACTGGCCTTAAAGTCATCAATAACCACAGATACCACAGAAGACACAAGCATGCTCCAGTGGATAGAGCACAGGAGTAGAAGATGGCAGGAGAAGGATCTCTTCCTGTGTTTGCTACCAACCTCCAGCTCCCCCTTCCTCTGGCCCCAGCATGCACGTGCCTGCAGCTCATCAGGACAGGGACTTGTCACGATGCTACATCACTGGTTTGAACCCCCAGACTACCATTAGCACCCTCCCCCTCATACCCTACCAGAAGTCTTTCCTTCACACAGCATTTTAGCAGCCTCACTCTGTATGGACAGATAACCTCAAATCAGATAAGACAGAAAGCAAGCATGGAAGCACAGGCATTTAACTACATATGAATTTAGAGTCAAACATCAAATTTTTAGCACACTGTAATTTTGTAAATTACTTACTAATGATTGAGAGTTTTCTCTAGAAGAAATCTGAATTTAGAGTCAAAAGTACACCAAAGTTTCAGATGCAGAATATGAGTTTTTATTAAATAAGCCTTTAAAACTGTCTCAATGTATGAATTTTCTAGTAGTTAATGTAAATTAGAAATAAGAAAGTACAAGTTAAACAAATCTTCAGCAAATATTGCCAAGAATATTTAGAATATTTTCAAGTGTTGTGAGATCTATCCTTTTCTTTTTCGGGGGGAGCGGGGGGGGGGACGGACACGTGGCAGGGTAGATGGGGGGAGAGAAGGGGATATATGGGAGGGAAAGGATTAAGTGCATATGATGTACTTGAAACATATCCAGAACATTTTAAAAGCTGAAAATAAAGGCTTTTGAGAGATAAATTTGGGGGGCTGAAAGGAGAATTGATACAGAAAGCTAACCTGGCATGATTTTAGGGGATATATCTAAAAAGCCTAATCATTGATAATTCACAATTTGTGAGCCTGGTGGGATTTCATGCAGAGCACTAGCCTCACTAAGGTAATTGGTGCTATTGAAACAACACTGGCTCAGCAGCATGCTGCTTTCTTCCTCGCCTCTGGGCACAGGAAGGATCAATATTTGTTAGGATTGCTTCTTGTTCCAACAATGTAAGATTTACAATACTTGCTAGGATTCTCACTTTGTCTTCACACAACTCATCAGTGGAACCCAATTACTAACCTCAGACAAACAACATTAACATGAGCCTCTATGCTTCTTTATTGCCCTTCATCCAAGTCTCATTTCAGGGTCTTCAGGCAGTGCCACTATAACAGATACTACACTTTAAAGTGTGCTCCAAGGAATAAATTTTCAGTCTTTCATTACTCGTACCTTGATTTACTTCATATCATCTTGCTGCTATAGACAAAGATAACACACTGTAAATTACAGCCATCCTGTCTTGTAGTTTCAGAGGTAGGGGGAAGCCAGGGAGTGATGCTTTTGCGCTACAATTAACACTGGGCACCAGAGCTTCGTTGCTATCATCACTAGTGACTAAAACTTGTTTTATCAAAGATGCAAAGTCATTATTTCATATAAATTCATTTCCTAAATTGCTTTATATTTATTTTACACTCTGATAAATGAGAAACTCTACAGTAAGAAAAAAAATACATATTTTTATATTGTTTATTGCATTAACTTAGGATAGGTAATCCCATTTAACTTTACTCATGGGGTTATTTCTGCAAATTTTTCAGTCCTGATGTCTTAATAACACAGTGGCCTCCGATAGTTTGCTGTTCATTATGTTCTACTTCAATACACAGAAGCAAACCCCCAATCTGGATAATTCTGTTTCAAATGTTTTAACTATTAGTGCATAGTTGGCAACAGAAGGCTTGGAAAACAGTCATTGGAAAAATTCCTTCAAGTCAGCTGTTGCAGTACCCCCTTATTTGTCCTACAATTTCCTCCATCCTCCATCCTATTCCAGTGGCTGATAACTAAGAACATTAGTTTTATGCGACTTGTCAAGCTCAAATGAAAAGAGAGCTAACTTTAATGACACTGCAATTAATCGCCCCAATAGACAGACAGCTAAAAGACAAGATATTGACTTCATTAAGGATAATGTATTATGTCATTAAGTTGGTAGGGTCACCTTGTGTATCATATATGCTTGCTAATATATTGGCATTTTCCTCAAATAAGATAAATTCAAATATGAGTGATAAAGCTGATTAGAAAATGTTTAATCTAAAGAGGCTAGTTTCCTTATATTCCACTTTGCAGCCCCAGGTATAAGTGGACTAGTAAAGACCTATTATAGATCCAGGTTTACCTCAAATAACAGGTCCTAGCAATTTATAACCTTTCTGGGTTTGGGGGGTTGTTTTTTTTCTGCATGTCTTTTTTCTTCCCCTCAAGCTCAAGTATTATTTGCCCAGACTGCATTTCAGATTTGTTTTAAAATGTATAATCTTCTTCAGTACATGTAAGGTTAAAATGACCACTGCATGCTAAGTTAGTACTTGTGTGAGGGCTTAACCCTTTACAAGTCAGGACTTAGAAACAAATTTAATTTGAAGGAGGTACTACAATAATAAGCTATTATAAAGCTGATCATTCCTTCTAATTAAGAAACTTCTCTTTTTAGCCCCATCTAAAGGCAGTTTTATTGGGTAGAGATTTTTTTTTTTAATCAATATCATGGAATATTTACAAACTAAGATACATCTGAAGGCAATTCATGCCAATTAATACAACACCAATAAAACAGGTTTTGATATTCACTGCCTCCCTACTCATTTCTGTAAGATATGCTGTTGTAGGCATGTTTCTCTCACCAATGCTATTTTCTCAGGTTTCCAAGTAAACTGAGAGCCGCTCGTTTCATTACACTAGTGACTATCTGCATATTGCAATTTTGTAAATTACTTAATAACATAATGTAAACGTAATGCACTAGAAGAAAACTGCTTCATACACATGGTCTGCCCATTCCACTAACTGCTTCAATAAGCTGAAAACCAAAAATAAATAGGACACTGTTTATTTTAAACCTCTTCACTACAAGATTATGATACTGTGTTTAGATTTATATTTATTAAAGAGTTCTCAGATGCCAGAATTATTTGTTCAGATCTGTCCTAACAGTCCATCTAAATCTTTTATAATCTTACTTACTATCATACTTCAATTATTTTTTTTTAAATAACTTATATAGTATGCATAAGACCAGGGTAAAAAAAACAAAAACAACCAAACAGATCTGCTTTATTCAGTGAGCAACAAAGTGATATTTTAAAATGAACATGATTGTTTGCCTGTTGCTATTAATTTATTTCAGCAGTTCCTCAAGGAAAAAAATGATACTCTGGAGGATAACAGTCTGCTAATGGTCAGTTTGCCTCAATACTACTGTAGGCAACACACACGACCTCCTTGAAAAGAACAAACTCTAATTAGCATCGCCCACAATTCCTCTTTCCAGACCATACCTTTTAACCTGTACCCCATCTTTTCCAATATTTCCATTAAGGTTGTCAAAAGCAGAAGTTTGGGAACCTTTCCTTGTGACCTTGGCATTTCTTCTCAGGCTTAACGTATTGGCATTTTTTCCTCTGACTGCATCGCTTCTCATTTGTCATGATTATTGTTGAATTTTTCAACTGTCATTCCCGAACGTAAATCAATGGTTGTCGACTTCCCCTTTGTCATATCTGCACTACCAACAGCCTTTCCCTTCTAAATGAGGCTTCCTCCCTTTCCATCCATTAAAAAAGGCCTGTCTTTTGGAGAAGTCAATCCTTTGTTAGGTCACTCCATTTATCATTCTTCCAATCAGTACCTGACACACTTATTCAGCCAGGTCTTCAACCACACAATCATTGTTCATTTTGGGAGGGAGGAGAAGGAGAGAGAGAAGGGGGTACTTTATTTATGCATGGTGGTTTTTGCCATCCATCTTGACCAGTTTTATATTTTTTAATGCCCTTGTATCTTTAGGGTCCTTACTTGCTTGAAGGAAACACCAAATTCAGAAGAAAAAAAACACCCTACACCCACAGGGGAAAGGGGGGAGAAAATGCCAAGAAAACATTTGGTGTATTAAGAATTAAGAGAAACTAGATGTGAGAGAAGAATCTAACATAACAAATTCAGTTCTGTTACAAAGGGGCCCTTAAAAAAAAAAATAAAATCACTTCTATGTTAAAAAAACTGAACCTAACTGGAACAGAAATAGTAATGGATTGCATGACCTCTTTGACAAGGTTTAAGTCATATAAAGTTATATTACAATAAAACCAGTTTCTAAGCAGAATATTGGTTCATAGTGACTACAGAAGCCTTCAGGACATGACTTGTTCAATAAAGAAAAGGAAGTTAGTATCTGTTATTTATGCAGCTACAGTCACGTTTGGTTGAACAAATTCACAGAGCTTCGATCCCCTCTACTAATATTTCAAACAGACCTGCAAACAATGTTATTAAGGTGCTTTCATCATTGGTGGGTATTAGGTAAAAAACACCTGAAGTTTATTAGAGCTACCCACAAAAGCAACTAGTAGCAACTAGCTTTCCCACAATAATAGCTTCTTATTATTGTTTCCTGTCTCAGGTTAGAGATGAGTCAATATCTAACACCTAGCCATCAGGCTTGCCCGCCCCCAGATTTTTAGGGGCATGATGAGAGAGGAAATAGCTACACCAAACTTCTAAGAGATACCCTTCAGTACAGTAAACTAGACCAGAAGTTCTGATCCCAAACTGCTTCAATTATAAAAGCACTGTCCTGTATCATGTGCAGGTCTAGCCCTTTCCTATTAAATAACACAAATGGGAAGAATGCATTGACATAATGCAAGGGTGATTTCTTCCAGAAAGTAAAATGGAAAAATGCAAGCTCCTACTATTGTGGCTTCTCAGCGTAACAGAATGCTTTATACTAGCTCACACACCTAAGTTTGGTTAAAGCCCTAAGCAGGAATAATTAGCAAAAGGAGCACTTACAGGCTGGAGAAACCTAGTCTGCAAGTACAACTGATACAGGTTCAAGCATTGCACAGACCTCCTTTCACTAACATTCAATACATCTGTTAACCTGATCTTTTACCCCAGCTAGAAATACACAATTTAGTTCTATCTTCTCACATCCTTTATTTCTAATACATGAAAATCTAAATTCAGGCAAACCAAGCACCAACTATTCTCTTGTAAGAAATTACTAGGCAGAAGTCTGCTGGAAAACCTTCAAAATCCTGCTGCCTTCTAGATCACTGTAAGTGGGGCTTTTCTTTATAGTGTCTGGCTCTCTACTAAAGCCATAAAAGACACACAAATCAAGTTAACACATCTTTTGCTGCAATATCACATGCTACTGTCTTCTGCATCTTTTCTCTACAAAGACTGATACATTTGACCAATCCCCACAACACTGGGACACACACACACATATATATGGATATATATACACACCTGGATATGGTATATTTGGTGCAGCAAAAGAAAGTAAAATACATATAAAATTTGGAAGGGAGAGGAGAGAGTGATGGTCTTTGACATATGTGATCTAAATTTCTCGCTGTGTCACAGATTTTAATTTGGCCTGTAGTCATTCAAACAGGAAGCTTGATTTTCTACTTCCTTTTTGTAAGTAATTACATACCCCATAGATTATTACAGAAAAAAAATTTCCAAAATTATTTTGATGAAAGTCATATGAGGATCTTGGGTGGGCAGATCAGCAGTAAAGCATAATGAAATGGAAGGTCAGGGCATTTTCAGCACCAGAAAATTGATTCCTTGCATGCTAGGAGTTACCTCTTCCAAGGTGCAAGTTTTACTCTCTCAATGGAATTTACATGGAAGAAATAATTTTGCCTAGAAATAAGCAATATTCTCACAGAGGATAACAACAAACATGCAACATTTCTATCAAAATTATGTACAACACGGTTTCTCAGAGTCCAGTTTAACCACCAATTTCTGCATTCAAGCCTTTTAGGTGAACACACAGGAGTAGCTGGGGTTTGGAGTACAACATTACAAAAGATAATCCAGTATTTGCTCCCCTTTCTTTAAGGCACAACACATTTTTATGTGTAACCTTGCTGCAGAGGCTCATAAGTGATTTCAACAGTTTCTTCTGTACTTTAAAACTTTGCAAGACTACATCATTGTACAATTTTGAAAGCCAATATCCAAGTTACCAAAATACAGCCATCTAAATACCAGCATTTATATTTCTCATTAAATCCATTTTACTAAACAGATAACTACAAGCACTGCATATGGTGCTCCAAGCTTGAGATGTCAACTAATTTGATTTATTCTTCTCTTCATGGCCTTATATCTTGCTTAATAAGACATTTATTCAGATACTCCTGAGGTAACAAAGGCAAAAGCTTTGCTGCTGTATGTCGTAGAAGCTTTATTTATTTATTTAAGCTGAATAAGGTAAGGGGTCATTTCCTTGTGAAAAGAATAAAATACAGCTGATACTGTTTTAAATCATATCATGTAATCCCATTCTTGTCCAAGCAATAGATTTACAGATAACAGCAGCAATCTTCCTAAAGTGTAAAAAACCAGTGACCCTTCTGGAACCACAAAGTGACACAAAGAGGTGTTATTTGCAAACCAAAAGAGGTATTAATATACAAAACACTATATTGCAAGCAACACTATAGATTTTTTGAATGTATAAGGAGTAAGGAAAAACAAGCAGAGGTTGCAGTTCTAGCTCTAACATCACCATTTTGTGCCTAGCAAATACAGCGCATTTTATTGCATTCACATTCATTTCTAGTTAGGACTTTTACTGACTAAAGAAGGGGAGAAAGAAAGTATCCTATTTGGCAGGCAAATGCTGTTATTCAAACTCTGAAGGAATGTTCTTTTTTTTTTTTCATTTTGTCCAAGTAGAGAGCTTTACCATTCATGCATTTGCTTAGACTATATATATTGTAATGTATTCATATGCACTGGCAACAGACACTATAGGAAAATTGCCTGGATAACAAAATACAATCTGTAAGATCATCTCCCATTTAGAAGCTCGCAAAATATCTAGACATAAAAGGCATGGGTTACTGAAATTTCCTCATTTATTTAGTTTTGCAACTTTACATTAGGTGCTAATGTGAGAAGAAAGAAGTGAGGGTTCTTATCTGATTTTTTTCATTATGTAATTTGAAATTGCACTCATAAAAAAAACCAAAATGCCCTTTAGGTCCAGCACTGAGACTCCTTAAGAGCTGGGGCCATCATACAAGCCCAAAGCATGCACATTTAATGTTTAATACATTTCTAAAAAATAGTAACAAACGTTGATTTTCAAATGCAAACAATGCTGTCTTTCAATACACTTTTTTTAAAAAAAATGTTCAAAACACCTAGCAACAGTCTAGATTTTTCCTTCATGCTATTATATTCTGGATTTTCTGCTATTGTTTCAACAAAAGACTAGTAACATAACGCTTACATTTTAACTGGGGGCCTTCTACTTCCCGTTGCAATACATTTTTGGACACATGATAGACCAACAGAAACAGTAAGTGTGCCATGACAGCAACCAATTATATGGATTTTTAGTCTCTGTATTATAATCATAACATAATTGTTTTCTATTAATTAGATAACATATATTTGTAGATGGAAAATGAATTCTCCCATTCAACAAATTGCAACAGAAATGAAACCTGAAAGCATGTATGGACTGAAGTATTAACAAGCCCTTATTTGAATTAGCTTGTCATTACAACTGAGACATAAGCTGAAATCTGGAACCTCTTATGATCAAAAACTGTGACCTTTGTTTCCTTTTCTATTGCACATGAGAACTGCTAACTTGCATTTTATTTCAAACACAGCCTTAGTAGCATTCAGAAGAAGTTCTGTAAAGCAACACCCAGAAACTTAATTGCATTTAAGAACTTCTATCACAATTATAAACTGGGTCAAATCCTGAAAAGCATTGAAATCTACCTAACGATATTTCCTTGCAGCTTTCATTTCATTCAGTATTTTTCAAGATCTAGTTGTATTCCAGAACTTTTAACATGCAGTGTGCAATTTCTGAATGTCTGTGCACAAGCTGTATCTTGCTTTTTATTTGCATTTTTCAATTGGATGCTATTTCTTCAGAAAAGTTAAGGCAACACATTGAAAAAGTATAGTATGGACTGTGTTTCCAATGCCTTTCTTATATAGCAGCTATGTAGCACAGTGCCTTTTAATATGTTATCCCATACCAAATATATATAAATATTTTTTAATTTTTGTATTTTACTCTTTTTTTTTTTCCATTTCTCCTTAAAATATATATGTAACAGATGATTACAGGGAACTGTATTTGAAAAATACTGTTTTTATTTTAAAAACTTGTATTGACAGTTACTCAGGGTTTTTTCCTACAGTCTTCAAGATATAAATAAATTTTCCAGCATTTGTGGAAAACCTTTAAAATCGATAGGTGTTACTATTTGTGTGGCACTGCACTAGTACCAGGTATAAATTGTAATGATGTATAGCTGAATTAAGCTCGACATTTAAAAATTTTTAAGGAAAAATTGTTTATGTTGGTAATCAGATTTATAAGCTAATGCCTTATGAATGGCTAAAAAGAGACCTCTGAGACAAATAATTTTGGTTCAAACACCAATGGCTTCCAATGCTTACAGGGACAAAGCTGCTTCCAAAACAAAGCCATTTCTGCCTCTCATAGCAGTGATGGGCCAGTACAGTTACACAAGATGGAAGTGAAGGGAAGGTCACAGGGCTATGTGGTACATTTAAAAATGCCAGAAATAGATGCAGATCATCTTGTATTTCTTTTTCAAAAAAAGCCTCTAATCAGTTCTACATTTCTTAGGCAGTTTGCTTTCTTGCTGCACCTAGAAATGTGTCATTTGTCTATTTAAAAACATAACAGCTCACCACCCCTCCTCACTGGCTTTCGTTGGCCTCTCTTTTTTTCCCGTTTAATGTCTCTAACTTTATGCCATGTTCTTTTCCTCTTTCAGCACGGCTGAGCAAGGCTGACAGGCGGATTCCTTTGCTTTTCAGGGTATTAAAGCCACTTTCCCGCTCTGACAGCCTGTTCTACTCTGCCACCTTATAGCTCTGGCTTCACACTTCTCTGGGCAGCCACTGCTTCTTGACAGACCACTGTCACTTCCCATCATCCTCTCTGTATATCCTGTTCTCTCCCCCTCAGCACGCATCCCGACTTTCCAACCAATGCAATTATTTTTTTTGACAAGCCATCCATCAGCTTTAACTTTAAAAGCACTTTCCGCTGATATCCATTGTTAAATCCCTTGCTTTTTATGGAGCTTGCATGAGAGAATATGATATCAGACATTCAAACTACCAAACCATGTAAATTTACTTTGTTCTCAGCTATGTTTCCAATTTCACGTCCAATTTTTCGGTACATTATGCGTAGTTGTTGTGCTTAATATGATGTTGTCAAATCCCATTAAAGTTCACTGCATTGCACGGCTTTAAAAACAGGTTACAATTTGCATTCTATAAAGAAAGGAAGGAGTGCAGTCTGAAGTCAAGCTGAATCTTATTAAAATTATCTGTTCAATTGTTACATTTGTAGATGGAGTAATTTTGAGGCATTAGCTGAGACACATATGAAAATGTCAGTGTGCCAACTAATGACAATGAAAGCAAAAGGAATATATCTGTGAAACTCAATAAAGCTCCTTTGCTGGTGACATAAATTTGATGATAATCCGAGGAAATGAATAAGGGACCATCCAGTTTGAATAGGAATTACCTTTTCTATTAAATCACTTTGCTGTATTTCCACTTGGCCTACATCTTGGTCTTATGCCACAATGAGTTTCTCTCAGTGGACTAAAAAAATCCCTACAGGAGTAACATTCTCTTGAGGAATATCTTTCATGTAAGCCTCATAACCAATTTCAGACAAACACACTTAAAAACCAAGGAAAGAATTAGTCTCCCCTTCCCGCTTTCTCTATATAAGGGCAGATGAAATGATTTGCTAATGTACAATCAGGAGATATGTCCAGTGATAAACACCACTGAGTTCTCCATGCAGGGTTTTATGCACAAAGGCTTGCATTCTTACATACAGAAAGATAAATCTATATAAATAGACACAGGTATAAATGAAATGTTCATCAAGCTGCCAAAATGCTGGAAAATAAGGATTCATGTGAAAGGCAAATTTTTTAACAGCATATTTTAATATAGTAGCTTACAGCCTTTAAATCCTACCCTTGGCAATTGGTAACTTGGCTTTTCCTTGTAGCAAGAGGACAGGTGACAGTCAGTGATAAGTAATGCTACTGAAAGTGTCATTCAGTTACCGCTGTGTATTTTTTACAATTCAATACAATTAAAAACTGTTATAAGTATGCAAACATAGTATGTAGCTCAAGTTGCATCAGTGAAGTTACTCTTTTGACTATAACAAGAAAGAGAAATAAATCTGTTTGGCATATCCGAGCTCTCACCCTCAGGTAAAATTTTCTGAGACTCACCCTGCCACTTATTAAAAAGCATGTTAAGAGGTAAAGTTCAGACTTCTGGAACTTACTTAAAGCAAAGAGGCAAGGACAACACTATATGAAGCCAGCAACAGTTGCTCAGTCAATAGCCTCAACACAGATGCCTTACAATGAAACAGTATCTGATAATCCCCAACAAAAGTAGTGAATGAAAAACACTTACTCATCTGAAAATGCTAATCTGATTACAGATTATCATGATTTATCTTTTTCACACCTATTTAAAATTAGTTTATTCTGAATGGTTTTCCCATACTACACTGACTTTGCATGAAAGCAGGTAAAAGTTACTCTTTGCACTCATTCTCCTAATCATGTTTCTCCAAATAGCAATTCTTCCTATTTTGAACCATACCCACCAAATTTCCAAGTCTCTATCATGATTATTAGAGGCCTCCAAAACCTTTGAACCTCTTTGCCTTATGTTAACCAATTGCAACCAAATATTATATTACCTGCAAGCTGATTGTATTATCTCAGTCCCACCCTTAGCGTATTAATGTCACTGATTTTTGGCTCTGGTTTTCAAGGGAAACATGACCAGTGGAAAGCATAGAGGGTATGAGTTATACACCCAGTTCTATCCCACATTACTGAGCTACTGTGCCCAAATCCCTCCACTCTTCTTTCCCTTCCAATGAAAACATCAGGTGAATTTTCTGAAATTTTTCAGAACTTTGAGATAAATAGATGTATTACTTAATTTTACACTAAGTTTTGTTTAAAAAGAATAAAGACTAACCCAGTAAAAAAATTAGGAAATATGTGAATGTAAATTAATAAAAATCATCAAAAGTATAAGTGAACCTGATGTACATCGTTACATTCATTCTATGTTACTAAAACATTCTTATTTTCATGTCATATTGAAGAAATTGAAAAATGTAGTTCTGACCCAAGCAACCCATTAAAGATACTATGCCTTCATTAAACCTCTTTAGTGAACTACTGATGTTACCATTTCCAGTTTGCAACTCAGCATAAACAGGTTTTTCTACTTGCTTTCTCTAGTAGTGTCCATTGAAACCCTGGCCTTTACCACCTTTCTTCAAATAGTGCACTAAATCCATCTATCACAGCTTTACAGTACTACTTCTTTCGTTATTCCTTTATTTCTTTCATCTTTTCCCTTGTTCCACAACTGCTTACCGTACATTTTTATATTCTTAAATTTTCACATCTTTGCTTCTACTTCAGTACGTTCCCCCTCTGCTCAGACATGAACCACTACCCTCCACTGGATTTTCTTAGCCTCTAAGCAACTTCATCTCTTTATAAAAAGTGCTAAAGAAACTATTGTACTGCACTGTGAAAGGTCATCTTCCAATTTAGATGCTATACTACCTGTGGAGCAATTTTAAGAGATAAGTATAAAGTAGGATGAAGTGGACATTAATGGTACTATGTACTTAAATAAATTTTTTCAACTGAAAAGCAACAATAACACACGTTTCATAGCGTCTGATCATAGCCAACAGAACAGTCATCACTATTCACCATCTACAAATTGAATCCACGTAGACAGACCTAGAGGGGCTTAAAGGGGAGAAAGTTAGTTTGTTTGATAATCTAAAGAATTATTCTGAGGAAAAAGAAAAATAAGCCAAAAAGAGAGGCTCAACTGACAGTGAAACATGCAATAGCTCCACAAGGAAGTAAAAAAATAACAGAACAACTTAAACTTAGGTTACAATTGGTATTTAGAAATATTCTGAAATTTAACTCCTATTTGAAGCTATTAACGAAGAAAAACATCAACAAAAATAAAGAGATTTTAAAGACCACCAACGTTTAGGCATCCAGCTTCAGTGAACACAAAGCTAGCTTGATGCTTGCAACTTCCTTTTCTCCTGTCAAGTTAGTTTGATTCAATTACGTACAATTGGTTCTTTCAAACTTTCACTGTGATGATACTTCAGTCAGATCATATGTAGAACAATATGTCTACCACTTACAAAACCAAACAGAAATCTTCCCTTTCCAGCTGTGGGGTAAGATACAGGTACTGGCACTAAAACCTCTGTGCATCAGTTCCATTGGAAAGGTTATTAAAGTTGGGTCCAGAGAACCTCACTATTTATTTCTGAACCCTGTTTGTGTCCAAACTTCCTGTAGGAAATCACACTGTCCAGGAGACTATTTAGGTATGAAAATCTGTAAATGAAAATTATCTGTGTGAATCTGTGAAGTCGATTTTCGTGATAAAGGAAGAACAGAGTTTGAGAGTTTGCATGTGCCCTCTGTAGTTAAGGACAGCTTTAAACATCTCTTCTCTGCTTTGCTGTTATGGTTTTTGTGCATTACATCCACTTCCTACCAGAAAATGAGCAATGACCTCAAGCACTGGAAAAATAGTACAATTTACTAATTGCTACTCTACTGTCTAGCAAAATTGTCTCAAAGACACCATCATAAAAAAACCCAAAACAAATGCTTTTGCTCTTTATCTCTCATATTACTTTACATGAAGAGACTCATAAACAGACTAAATAGAGAGACGTATATATATATAGACTAGTGTCCATAGGGTTATTAGTTAGCAGCTCTGTAACAACATAGTTCTCCATGGCATATCCTTTAAATCCATCTCACACACTCCCAAGGTAAAGGAGCCTGTTTAGTTATTAAACACACTTGTTAGCAATGTTTAGAATGTTTTGCTATTTCCTCTGATAACCACATAAAAATATTATGGTCTTCCAACAATTAAAAGAGAACTAATATTGCTGTCACCCACTTCATCTGAAGGGTGGGGGATTTTTTGTTGGTTTGGGTTGTTGGTTTTTTTGTTTGGGGGGGTGGGGTTTTTTTACAGTTCATCAAGCTATGCCCATTGGTCCAAAGGAAAAACAAACTTTTCAATACACCATGTAAGTCATCCCAGAGCATATTAAACGTAAACTAAAGCAAACAACCAAGGAACCATCTGCAGGTTCTTCTATCACAATCTAAAAAAAACCCCTCCCAACACACTCATTCTACACACCACTTTCTTTTTAATTGTAAATTATTCTTAGGTAATTTCCACCTTATGATACAAACACCATCATTAATATGATGGAAGAATTATCAGTTTGACTTAGAGGAAGATGTCTCTGTTCTTTCATGGAACTGTTTTAAACCTCTGAGAGCTTGATAAACACTCAGCGGTAGAAGTCATCCCCTCCCTTCTTTACCCTACTCCCCATCCCAATATTTATACCTAAAGCTCTGAGGCTTTACATAACCCTGGAAGAGACAGAAATATATTCCCCAAACCAGAGAAAGCCTATCCACATCTCTCTTGAAGGTGAGATATACTTTATGAATACTCTATGGCTGAAGTAACCTGATTTTTAATAGTATTTTAGATTCCTGTGTACCTTAAAAGGAGGAAGCAGATTTCTGTAAAGTGCAGCAGACCAAGAATGCATATGGAAATGTTAGCAAAAAAAGATATGAGTTCCTATTATGAAATAAACATCCATTTACACTTCATGAATAGTGATTTTAACCCATTTTCAGATTAAAGGCAATGACTAGCAGCCATCCCTCAGAGTGTTAGAAAGAGCTGTGTTCATAAGACTGCACCCTTTTCATCAGTGGTGATGCTCTAAAGGCGGAGTAAACAACAAGTTGGAATTACAAAGACTGATGTCCTTTTAGTTCCTGCTACTTATTTTAGAGATTAAATTCACACATGTACCAGAAAGATGGTGACAGAGAAAAATACACTTTCAACATGCTGATGAAAAATGATACCTTCTCACTACCAGAAATTTCCCAAATTTCACAATAGCCTGTAACGATGGGTTATAGCAGTGCTCTAAACAATAAATACTTCCTCCCTCCATAAAAAGAAATTCTACTTTTCTGCTTATGCAAAAGCCATGCTCTACTTCAAACTTAATACATTTTCAAGAGCACAGAACTAACAATCAGGTGCAAGCAGGAGCTCCAGTTACCCCAACATTCTCTTTGAAACTTAGCACAGTTTTCTAAATGTGTCACTACAAAATATAAAATCAGCTACAGTGAATGACAACATGTTTGCTTCCCTTGTTGACTTGTTACCTTTTCTAGTTTCCAGGTAAAACACCTGCTGGGGAAGGAGCAGAAATGAGAATGTGCTCATACAGTAGTCTGATAAAATACTGGAGCTTGTTACTACATTTTTATTAAAATTATTCTATAATAAAAGCAAAAAACCAAGACATTGGTATTCTGCTGATATTCTTCCATTGTCTGATATTTTTTAACGTTTTACAAACAAAGCATATCAGAACAATTTCAAAATGCAGATAATACTCAGCATTTCAAAAACTGAGATACCTCAGAGAACATTATTATAGCATTAGGAAAGCTCCACTGATCTCTCATATGAATGAACACAGACTGAAGGAAGATTCTGTAGAAATGTGGGTAACCCAGTCGCGTGGGAATAGTTTCTGATGGCAAGTAAACTGGAGCAGCACTACCTGTCATGAACCAAGCACTTAAAAAATGCTAGTTTGGTTTTGCACTATTTCTTTTAATCTCACTTAACTTGTTTTTTATATTATTTTTATTTTTACAAAAAGGTGCAACTTCAGTTTACTAGGTATGTTGGTATCTACTGTCAACAGGACGGTAGATTAAGCCTTAGATTTAAGGCTCTTTCTAACAACTTTACTTACTATAGAAACTGTATGTTCATTATATCTTTTTTTAAGACAATCACACACTAACACAAACACACAAATAGGATTAATCCAGAATTACATAATAATTTAGGATTTAGTTTCTCATCATCAAAAGGGTTAAAATGTCTTTTTCCCCCACCTCCAAACAGTGACTGCATTTTCCCCTCCTCATTTATCCTATTTTCTGGCTGTTAAAAAGAAATACAGAGACTTCTTCAGAGCCAGCAGTTTTGCTTAACTCACTTAAGCATAAAGATTCAAGACTCTGAGCCTCTTGCCCTCACCACCATCAATTCTAGTCCCACCTGATATTTAAAATACTAAAGTGATTGTGGTGAATTTCTGGGAGTCAATCTTTCTGGCTGAGTGGTTGTCATCTTGATGGAAAAGGGCAGTTGTCCCTGAGGAGAAGGGTAATAGTAGGATTTTGTCTTACCCTTAAAGTCAGACTAACCACATACTGCTGAGTCAGCCATACATACAAGCAGACAGCAATCATAACATCGTTGCTGAAGTCTACCTTTCCCAAGAGCACTGCCAGATGCAAAATAACAGCTCATGTCACTAAAGTGATGTTCTAGGTTGAATACATTAGGAGATCAATCCAATGCTTTTATAATAGCAAAACGTTACAGCTTAAGATGAAAGAGCTAGAGGGGCTACCACACTACAAGAAAACAAGTATCAAAGGAACAAAACAAACCCCCAAACCCTAATGCAAGTGTACTTAAAAGGTACTGCAATATTCTACCTCAAGTTACAGAGAAGTCGTGAATGTTAATAAATAAATTATTTTACTTGAAGGCTGCTATTTTTAATAGTAATCAGTAGAGAAAGTATGATCCTGTGTGGAGTAATGGATTTCCTGTATTTTATATATGCATACATTACATGTGTGAAAAATATATCAGCTTATGTTTTTTAAATACACAGTTCACTTGATTGATTATTATTTCTATACTACACTGGATGTAAACGTTGCAGTAAGCAAATATACCCATTTAGAGGCCAAACTTCTGAAATACATTGTGCCAGGGCATGCTGGCTGTTGCTAGGTTTATGCAACTGCCATAGCAACTGCAGCCATAATATTAAGAGCTTCTCAAAGAGGTAACTTTACATAAGGTCAACAAGTCCCCTGACAAAAATTTTATACAGTGCTCAATCTTAGACATACAGCCAAACCTTTGTTCTCTTCACAAGCCTTAGGCAAAAAAAGCTAATGAGAATCAGAGACAACATATTAAATGATGGTATTTTCGGTACAGCTGGGATTCCATTCTATAAATAATTTTAAAACTATTACCCAACAATGTATTGCGATAAAAAGCTGACAAGGTCTTGCTCAACAAGCATTTACTAGCATGGTTTTGCTACTAGAGATAAAAGATTTTCCTAAATAGCTACAGTGATTTTTTTTCAGGTGCTTCTATAAACATGCTGCTGTCACTTATAATCAGTGGGATACTTCCTTTTGTTGAATGTTAAAATTAATAAAATCTTGAGAATCAAAATAGCAACAAATACCATAATCAAAGTCTTCCATGCTTTATAACAGTATTATTCTAATGTAGAAGTGGGCTTATTTCCCTTAAACAAAATAAATGAAAAAAAAAAAAGTTTTCCAATCCACTGAAAAAAAGAAAGAAAGAAAAAGAAAAGAATTCTAATTGCTAACTGGTATTTTTTTGGAAAAAAATAAAAATAAAAAAATATTTCCTCATATTGGCCCAACTTAAAACTAAACTTACTAGAACACCGGGAAAAAACCCCCACCAAACCCCAGAGATTTACCTTTTTTTCTACAAATATAGTCCCTATGTTACAGACTTTTGACTTAAAGCAAAAGACAAAGCATTCAAAACTTATTCCATAACACTTCCTAAAATATTGTGCATGACTTGATTGGGAAATTCTCTCTTGTCTTGTCTAGTCAAAATGCTACCAAAGAGAAGTTTAAGTGCAATTCTACTCAAAATTCCTGGGTAAAAAATGGCAGGTTCAGTCAATAGGTCTGCTATCCATGCTTGCTTAGAATTCTGTCTTCTTGGTTCTTTATGGGCCTTTTTTTATGTGAGAAATACTAAATTAAAGGATGGACATAAAAACTGTAAAACAAATATAAACACTCTACTCCTTCCCCATCAAGGATATGAGATTTAGAGGATCCATGTGCGATACTTCATAACAAACAGAACTCTAACACCTTTTTTCACAGCAGTGAAATAATGAAGGAAAAATATTTATTATTTTTATCACTTTCTTATTATTATATAAAATTTTATTTTAAATATTCACTTCTACATTCAAAAAGGAGGAAACACACCAAGTGCATACCTAAAAACCAACAGCCCTCAAACTGCTGCATGTACCTAAATTTGTCCTAACAGTCTGAGCCTTAAACACATATTCCATGGGTACTTTTATCCAATTGAAACCTTGAAACAACATTCAATACAATCAAAGAACTTGGGAAAATTACAGAAAACAAGTTAATTTTATTTTCAAAGCATATGTTTGATATCTAAAAAGTAAAACAAAAACCACGAAGCCAGGCACTTTGCAGGGTCAGGGAAAGAACGTTAAAAAGTTTCTATCATCTCTACAAAATTTTTATTCCCGTTAAAGTTTTTGAAAGTATTTTAATATCCTGATTTGCAAATCTGTTCAATCACATCTGCTTCTCATATTAAGCTCTTCTTCCAAGTCTACAGTAGCTACTAGCATACTGGCTACAGAAACACAACAGCTGGCTCTATAACCTAGGAGGCTATACCTCTAAGAGAATCAACAATGAACTGTCTTGTCAAAAAGTCTTTACTAGCACTACACCACTATACAAGAAAGCTAACAGATGCAAGAGTAAATTTTATGCTAACCAAACTGAGCTGCTGTAAGAAAAATAACCACAGATGAGTGAAACTCTTGTGGCTGATAAATAACAGTGATTTACCCACCATCAATGCTACACAAAGTCACTGTGTATTAATGTCATGGTCCAAGCTAAGGCAATCAACAGGTAAACTTCCACTTGATTTAATACTGTAAACTCTCCTTTAAGAAGTTTTAAACAGAATTCATAGTTAGCACTTCCCAAAAAAACTTTGGGGGATGTAGTTAGGTGGGAGGAGAATCTACTGATTTTGGCTGTTGCCTCTTCCTTGAAAGCAATACTGATTTATCATTATTGGGTGGCATGATAACATGCGGAAAAAGGAAAAGCACATCACAAGAGCAAGTTCTGAAAGGGACAGAAGAAATAGGACTTCTTCCCGGTCCATCACTCTGATCCTGAGCCTCAACATTCATTTTCTTGGGTGACAAAAAGTCTAACATGTACACCAGTCCAGCACCTCTTCTCTCCCTGAAGTCCATGAGTTTACCCCACTTCAGCAGGTAAAACTGACTTATGAACTCCAGAAGCAAGATCTCCTCAGCTCCAAGAAACAGAATCTGAACACGTCTGTGACACTGCTGACTGCTAATGAAAAGGACAGAGGCTAGACAGCACTCCAAGATAAAGATACATAATATAATCCTGTAGCAAACACTAAAAGAAATAACTCCTTTTGAGTGCCATGGCCCTCAGTACACGCTGCATTTTCTTTTTAGTAGAAACAAAAGGATTACATTTCATGCCACCAATCCTTCAAAGCTATACTTGTCTTTTCATTAAACAGTAAATGCATTTACCGCAAATATTTTCACATAAAAATCTCTAGTGATCCTGAAATATGAAGCTGCTCAATCCCCCCTAGCCTTGATGATTCTGCAGAATTACTTAATGAAAAGGCTAGAGGCCTCCAGAGCAGGGCCAGTTCCTCCCAAAGGATGGCTCCCCTCCCCAGCTGGGATGCAGTTCTCTCTGGGAGCTACTTCATGACATCTATCTCTAAAATTATTCAGATCACTTCCACTTAGAAGAGAGTGTTAAGAACACCTGAAGAGCATTGAGCTAACACCCCAGAAGGCTACACACATTGCTTTTTATACACTAACGTCTCACAACTTTTACAGTGTTGAGTAACTTGCCTTCCACATTCCAGAGATGTGAAAGCACCTCAGCACTTCATACACTGGTTACATTACTTGCATCCGAAACAGCTTTTTTCTTCTCCTCCCTTATTGAACTATATTTGTTTTGGTTGTGTGGGAGAGGCCAGTTCTAGCTGTAGTTACACTCTAACATTACTGTAAAGCAATATCATGCTGCCACGCAATAGCTTTTTAATGTCAACCATAACCTTCATAAATGGGTTTGTAACGAGAAACCCTTGTTTGTCATTCAGTAGGTATGATTGATGCTATATGAGTGAAGCAAAGCCACAGTGACCATCTCAATAACATGAACAGCTGCCAAATATTCATTTAGCAGAATGAGTTTAAAAAACTTTGAGCAGATTGCTTTCACAAGGCTGCTTTCAACAAAAGGAAACATAATTAACGAGCTAATATCAGCATGTGTCTGGCTAAGCTAATGAATATCAAATTACACAGAAACCTGTATAAATCATCATTATCCTGAATTTTAATTGAACTTGCAATTAAACATGACAAATTTTATATACACTAAACCTTTAATTTATACTTTCAAATAAGAAATAATTTATCATTTTTAGTATTTCATAGTTAATTTCCCAATATGTACACTTCTAATTAACAAGGACGGACAGGCATTTAAAAAAAAACAAAAAACAAACCACAACAAAACTGCTGAATAGCTCCATTGGTTACACCAACTTTCAACAGATTAAAATCAGAGGCCAAAAACTTACAGCAGTGCAGCAATCCGCTGCTGCTGCAATACGTTTAATTTCAAACTCATCCTTTGAATACTACATGCAGCTAGAAGAGAACTGGGCTGCAGCAATGTCTACATGGTAATTTGAAATTGGGGTTAGGTTTCTGCAAAAGAAGCAACAGTTTTTGAACAAATTCATAGTTTTAACTTCATAATGCTCAATTTCTACAGTTTATTAATCTTACTGTCACTGTGGACTAGAGCTGTCACCATACAAAATACTGCTTCTTGATGAAATAATATCTTATTTATTATCTAGTTTAATCTTAATTATATATTCCTTCATTTATGATCACCCCCTTTTGCTTATCTCCAGTACATACTGAGAACCTCAAGAAAGGGATTCCCTCCCCACCTCCTAATACTCATATGCCCCATTATGTTTTTTTTCTCTTTATTTCACCATAATATTAATTCAGTTTCTATCCATTCCTAAATAGAAACATTTGACTCACTGAAAAAATTGGGTCTTACAGCTGTGAATCTGAAGGTTAGAGACAGAAGCAGCTGCATCGCTGTAAGCAGTCCAAAGTTTTGCTAGCATAGCTAACTGAGCTACAAGACTGGGAGGAAAAAAATACCATGGCAGCCATGCCAGCAAAACCTGTGGTATGGACATGGTCAGGATGGCATGACAGCACATTTGTTCAAGAAGGTTCAGCAACACTACATGAAAACACCACTCCTTCTGGCACACATTGCTCTCCCCTAGGATGCTCTGCCAGCAGAATTCTGCCAGTACAACTGGCAAGACACTGCCCTAGCACAGGCAAGCCCCCGGCTAGGAAAGGCTATGCACAACTAGGTGGCACTTACGTTGAAAATGTGGTCAAACTCCAACTGCAAGTTATATCTATCTGGCCACAGTGAAGACTTGAACGCTTTCAGACAAAAGGTTTTTAAAACTTGCTTTCATTCTGTTTGCTAACACTATTCATACTTCAAAAGCAGGTGGATCTTTCAAAATCCGTATTAAAAAGAACAGTCTTCGTCATGCAATTTGCTGAACCTTCAAGACAATGTACATTGTCGAGTCCAAGTGTCTTTTTCCATTAGCTTGCAACCATAGCAATGAAATAACTGGGAGAAAAGGAGGAAACTAAAAGAAAGTGAAAGCTCTTTCTGCTAGGAAACAGCTTTAGGAATTCAGTTGAAGCAGTTTATTAATTCTAATAGCAAATGAGATGAACAGCCTTCATATTTACAGTACTCAGCACTTGAGAGTGACATCTCTGATTTAATGAACAGCAGAATCAGGGATACAACAGACAATTTCCATTACGACTGTTAATTATGGTAAACATGTTTGGGTGCTTCTTGCAGTCCTTGCTTTTCCTCAAGCCACCTACATACCCCTATTCTTTTATTTTTCTCCTGTTCTGCCTGCTCTCCTAGGCATTATAGTACCTGGCTACGATTACGATTTTTTGAACACACTTAAGAATGAACATATCTGCCACGGCCTTACTGATTAAATGAGACCTGGAGATCCTAGAAGTAGCTCAAGTGTTTCCAGACCACTTGAAAGAAAACCCCTGTCATGCAGCTCAGCAGGATTTCATTCCTGTACATCCATTTCCCCAAAATGCTTTGAGAAATGCAAAGCAAATAACAGAAGAAATAGCAGGGAGTCAGGGACCTCTCAGAATTAGTTCTCTACCTAGTTGGTACAGCTCCACAAGTTACTTAATCCTTAACAGAAATCAGAGACAAAAGGCAATTAATCAGTAGAGTAGTATCCATCTCTGGTTAGAGCTTCCTAAATACTGAGATATCATTGCAGGTCTGCCACTGCCTAACTGTATGATCTTCAATAACTACTCTGTCTCCCCATTTATTCTCTTGGAAAGAAGTATACTGATACTTAACTCACCCAACAATTTTTTTCTCCTCCACCAATAAATCCTTCTGCAGACCATTCGCACATTTTTGCTTCCATACTTCCCCACTGAATCCACATGCAGAGCCCTCACCTTTCTGACATCACTCCTTCCACAAACACAGATTCTAGTCAGCAAAAATAACATTGCCAACACATCACCAAGAACAAATAAATGAAATAAACTCAGACATAATTCTCCTCTGGGTTTTCCTAGTGCATTTTGCATTGTCTGTCTACTTAGATTACAAGCCCCTCAGAGCAAGGACATGTTGTCTTGTTTGACTTGTACAGCTCTAAGCACGCTGTTTGCACATAAATAATATTAACAGCAATGATAATACTGGTTTGGCCAGTCTCAATACACATGAAAATTAAGCAGTAAGTGCTTCTATTTTCTCTTTTTTCCCTTTTACATAAGGAAATGTCATATTTCTTCTCATTTTTCAGGGATTTACAAACCTGATGGAACTGTATATACAAAGGCTCTGAATGTTTAATGCTTTTGCTGAAAAGCACTATGTGTTCATGCAGGAGAAGCAGCAGGACAAATATTTTCACACATTATCAGATAGCTGAGTAAAACAGGCTCCACCAGAATTTACAACTGAAGGCTACCAGAATTTACAACTTGTGAAATTGTGGCTGTCTGTATTTTCTCATTACAGTGTGCTTGCCAGAGATAGAGAAGGAACGCCCTTTTTTTTTTTTTTTTTTTTTTTGCCATCTACTGTCTCACTACTTCCTAGTTAAACCTTGTCTCAAGTTATCAACACTCTCTGGAGAGATAAGCTTCTTCTCACTTACAACCTGTCACTAATAATCGAACTTTCAAGACTCCATCTCGAAAAGAGACTACTGGAGGCACACAGGTCACAGGAATTAACTGCCACCAGTCCTTGCAGAAAACTAAGCTCATCAATCCATAGCTTCTCGTCATAATTAGAATAACGGCTTCGAAAATTTAGGCTGATGTTGACTCGGTCTTATGCCACAAAGACCGCTGATTAAAATCTTGGTGTGAAAGTTAACGATAAGTGCTGGTGGCGTTGTCGTGGCGACAGGGACAAACAATTCCCTTGCCGTGACATTTTCAATGTCCTGCAGAAGAAAAACTGTCCTCTTTAGTGTGGCACTGTATGAAGCTTATTTATGGCTACAGGGCTTGCTGGATTGATGACTGTCGTAACACACTGTCAAATCCTTTACTGACACATTCATTTTTTGAGCCCCTGGTGTGGCAGAAATAAAACACAACAAAAATGTGAAAGTATTATTTATCAGTTTCTGTTTGAGTAAGTAGTGGAGGAAATAAATTCGGTATATTTTTGTACCCAGATGTGCACACATCTCCCTACATTTATTAAATACATTAGAAACAAAGAGTATTTAATGCACTTGAAGATTCCCTTAGAGGTTTTGACTGCAGTTTTGTGATAGATTTTTAACAGACAAAACCCCAAGACAACTAGTGCAGTCTACAAAGCTTTAAGAATACAGCTTTGCTTACACTATGTTCATAGCAAAATATAGTGTATTGCACACTTGGCATTAAAGTTTAAGAGCTCACATCAGAACTGGTTTCACGTTTGTTTTGATAGTGAATTTCAGAAAGATAGGCTGAGGTTTGAATGACGCTACTGACAGTAGCATACTCTAATATTAATGTCTTCAGCTATTATTTTTATTACTTTTTAAGTAAGAAGGTGCTAATTCTGTCTCCTCTTCCAGATTATCTTTGTTCCCCTCACTTTATATACAGTGAACATTATTCATTAACTTTAATGCTTTTGTTAACTTCCTGCAGCTTTTACCATCCGCACTGATCAACCATTACAAGAATATCAACTCTGGACTGCAACAAGTGAATTTATGGTCAGATCATCATCACAGAGAGATCCAAATGTATGTCTTAAACCTCTGCACTGCACACACTCAAAAGTTTCTGTATAGAGATTTTCCATACTGATCACTTTTTCAGGAATCATGCTTACTTTAGCTTCCAGGTTCAAAATTATTAAAAGAAGATTCCTCTGTTTCTAAACTCAAAAGCACCCCGGTCTATCGGGGGCGGGGGGGGGGGGGGGGGGGGGGGAGTCCAAGGTAATTTACTCACTCCAAGTATTACAAAAAGAAAATAAATAAACCCACTGTCCTTTTCTCTCCCTTTCACCAGTGGACTTCTCCTGCCTCTATTTTAAAAATACTGACCACATGTCTTCTAATTAAAAAATCCTGGAGGAGAGAGGTGTCAAAATAGCACTCTATCCTTTCACCATACTTAAATATGAAGGGAGTGAACAAAGGGTTGTTTTCTGTATTTAATAACTGCAACTCCATCAATGTTATCCAGAGATATAGCATAAGATGCATAGAAACTTCTACCTGTAAAAGGAAATCCCTGCAATCTACTTTTTGCAAAGGGCTGTCCAAATTCAGGTATCCCACACAACGCCAGGTAAAGAAAGCACAAGTAGGATGCCTGCAACATCAGTTGCATAGCACTAACTATATTGTAAATACACTCAGAGCTCAGTCTCCTGACAGACAGATGAGTTAACAGGGGGATATATTCGTAAGTGAAGATGGAGATTGCTCATCATTCGAGGGCTTTTGGCAGCGTTCTCTGCAGGCCCATGCATATGCAGACAGGTTGCTTCCAAAAACAAAAGAAATTCAAACCCTAATAGCCACCAATTTCAAAATTTGGTGACTGAGCATTATTAGATGTATGTATAATGTGGAAGGAGTATGATAGTTACACGGAAGCTCTTCAATCCTCAGAAATTGGCTTGCTTACCTTGCCAACCATCTATGTACTTCCTCCCACTCATCCCCAATTCCCTATCATTCCCACCACACAACATGCCCAACCAACGCACATACTTTCCAATCTCATTTCCACTTGTGAAAATTCCTTAATGTCATCAGAAGTGCTCTCTTCTTTAATTGACTTTAATACATTTCTCAGAGTTGGAAATTCTTTTAGCATGTTTACACAGAAGTGTCTTCAAATCTGGGCCCAGTTAAATCATTGCTTCTCTCAAAATTGGGTGTTTTTCAGTTTCAGTAAGTGTTATCTATAGTACTTTGAATCTTCTCTATATTTATATTATTTTGGATTACAACTTTAGATTTGGGACTTTATAAAAAGAGCTTACATCTCTTCTTTAATCTAGTATCTGTTAACTACTAACACACTGCCAATGCTCAAAGTCCCATCACTAATTAAAGTGTGTGAATTAAAACATGCAAGTTTGTCAAAACACTTACGGATCTTTAAACCAATGCTATCATTTACTTCACAAAACATTATTAAATAACTTTAGTCAAGGAAAATAAGACTCGATCCTTCAAAGCTATCAAAAAAGGGGAGTCCTATTTTAATAAAATTAATCCTTCAGATTTCTTAGGAATCTTTGGAAAGTTTCAGCTAATACTGTTCAGAATTATTTGAATTTCTCTATTGCAGCATTCAACCCTTTAAGTCAATATACAGCAAAATAAATCTGCCCCTCAACAATTTCAAGTCCCAAACATTGACATCATCCATACTTGATTTATTCAGGTAATCACCATGCTAATTACAATTGGCTATATTACCATATAGCAGAGCAGTAAAAAATTTGCCTTTGCTAAATTGCTCCAGTGATCTTGCGTACATAGTTTTGCCTTTAAGTAAACCAAATGCTCTTTATTCGTAGCATCATTTATATGTTGATACCTGCAACATTATTTTGCCTCTTCTATAAAATAAAAGCTAGTTAGAGTACCTAAAGAAATGAACTGTCCTACTATTGAGAGCCTACATCTTGGACAAGGATGCATCAGTCAATGATCTTTTCACAGGTCAACCTCCATCAGCTAAGCTTCCATCTATTACAGAAGTTTTGATCCTAACTACTGTAGGTACAATTTACTCCATTTTTCAAGTATGTCTTGATAATCATATTTTTTCATTGGTTGTTAACACAACAGCAAAGAAATTACAGAATTAGGTTTGAAAAGTGAAATTTCAATTCTGTTTTAGCTTCTTATTGAAAAGGAGTTGCCTATAAAGGGACAACACTGGTCAAGATGTAGACATTTTCTCAACTGTTTCAAAGACAAAATTTCACAGTGTGAGTTGCAAATGTTGGATGCAAGTCTCAGTGAAGTCAAAAACGGGTCTCTCTCTCTGTTTTTTCTGGTAGCTTGAAGTAGTGCCACACCACAATGACAGTAAGATTTTGAAATGTCTGCTCAAGGACTTAAACCAGCACAATACTCCCTAGCACTGACTAAACTAGAAATAGGAATTTCCATAGGTCCCAAATTATTGTTCATGGACAACAACCAAAGGTCTGATTTCACACCAATTCATTCATGTTAGCAAGAATTTAAACCAAAACTCAAATATATTAAACATCTACTCTTTACACGCTGTCTTCAAAATGCACAGGTTTTAATCTGCTCCATTTTGTATTATAAAAAAAAAATAAAAGTTGTAAACTTGGCATTCATTGGTTGATATTTGGATTTCACTGTGCTTAGTGAGCAGGCTTCTGATCACATCCCTGCAAGCTACCTGCACTGGCTCCCTGCAGTTACAACTTATAAATGGTGTAATTACAAAGTAAATTTAATGTAACAGAAGTTGTGATCAATTATTCCTTTGTCGACTCTGTAAACAGTACAGAGATTTCAGGTTCATGTATCTAGTAAAAATGCTGCAGAGTTTCATGTAAAGATTTGTGACAAAATGTCAGCCTTTAATTTTCTTTGCTTTGCCCGTTTGCAACTCAAACTTATTACGTGAAAGTGTTTTTTTAAGGAGGGGAAAGTGCAGTGTGCTAAAATGGTTATAAAATATAGTTTATGCCCTTCTTATGCCTGATGAAAAAGCTGACTGTACCACATGGAAACTGTGGGTGACTAAACAGATTGTCAAATATATATTAAAAAAAAAAAATAAAAAGGAAATTCTAGCAGTCAGTTTTAATTTTTTCATGGCCATCAGC
Organism: Buteo buteo; assembly: GCF_964188355.1. Classification (NCBI taxonomy): domain Eukaryota; kingdom Metazoa; phylum Chordata; class Aves; order Accipitriformes; family Accipitridae; genus Buteo; species Buteo buteo. The sequence continues at coordinate 43,571,660 of NC_134174.1, forward strand.
TTTTCTTGTCCTATTAGTTACCATAATAGCAACACAGTGCTGAGCAAAATACCAGAAGCTTTCATTAGAACCATTAACATAATTTGATAACTGATGGTATTTGATTTCTGACTTTTGAACTTTGACTTAAAGCCTGGTGTAAGATGTAATCTCACTGATTGGATGTTTTTAAAAATACGAACACTTCATGTTACATTGCTTTGTTAACTGTAATTAATGTTCACATTTGTCACAAATTATATTATTTAAGAAAGAAGCAATAATGATGAAAGATGTGACAATGTTAAACCCATGTTGTCTTCCTCCAAATGATTAAGTCCTAATTTAAGGATTGCTCAAAATAAACTGAAGTCATGCAGGCAGTAATGGATTTATACAAATAAGAACTTTTCAATGAAGTATTAATGTTTTTGCTTAACTTAAAAAAAATTAAAAGATTGGTAGTAAATCCATCTATGTCAGACACTTCAGAGCTACGTTCAGGATGCTCTACTTGCAAGACAGAATTCAATCACACAGTGTTTTCCTGATCTTTAACTACAGAGGCAAAGTAGTAAGGACAGCTTTTTCAGCTCCTGTCTCTACTGCTGGCACTAGGCATTTTCAGAGACTGATAGAAGCTTCCCCTCTGCCCACAGTTCTTAAAAGCATAAACTTGCTCTGCTCCCCTAGCATTTGGCCGCATCAGTGTTAGAGCTTGAGCTAATACGCCTTGCCTCCTGGGAGGGCTCCTTGGTCTGGTCCCTGTACTGTGCTGCCTGCACAGGTAAGGTGCTTCCAGTAAATCTTCAAGTGCAGGCAGTTTTCTCTCATAACCAGGCTCAAGAAGCCCATGCCTATCTGCAAATCACTATGTAGATATGTCCAGGTCAATTATTGCAAGTCATGTGCCTCTTTAGTATGGCAAGTAAAGGAATGCAATGTAAATAAAACCAGGATGGCTCAGCTTTTGAAAACTATTTATAGTATTAACAAATGAGTGAGTAAGAGTTCAGGGTTTATTGGGGGGGGGTGGGGGGGGGGGAGGAACGGGGGACTTTCTAGGTAAATTGGTCAGGTTAAGGACCTGAAAGGGACCTCAATGTACAAAATGTCCTATATGCATACAGCACAATTGGCCTGCAACTATAATCATATATAATGTATCATCTATGTCATATCAATGACCCTCTCTGTCTAGGCACTGTGTACAATCACACAGATGCTTTGAATGTACATTTATGGGATCTTTATTAGTAATATACATCCTACATCTCTACAGTTGCATTAAAAAAAATATGCAAAGGAACACACACTATCTTCATACAAAGATTCCAGTTTGGTTCACTGGGGCCTGTAAAAACAAAGGCTCAAATTCAGACTCCTTGACAAAACTGTAAATATCAGAAATATTCAAAATTTATAGAACTTTATAGCATACTAATCTAAAATGCTATGGAAGAAGGGAAAAGGTGAAAAAGGAGCAGGAAGATGTGGCTTGCTTTTTTTTATTCAGAGACCACATTTTCAGCTAGCCTTGAAAAATATATGAAATAGAATTTTGTGTTATTGATGCATCATTAGGATGCATTAATCCTTCAAAAGTGAAGCGGGCTTATAAAATTTTTAAGTAATTTTATATGTAATGTCCTTATTCTTCTAAACGAATAGTGATTCAGTAGGCTTGGAAAGTACTGAAGTCAAAACAAGAATATTTACTTTTTAAAGAAAATTATTATTTCTAATTTCCATGATTCGGTTAATGAAAATCAGTAAACCACTCTTACATCCAACAAAAACAAAAGGCAAGAAGGAAGACATTTTCCACACCTCACCCATCTTTATATACAGTCCACCTGTCCAGAGGTAACATTAGACCAAGCTTTTACAGATCTCTTAGGGTAGAGAATTTAAGGCTCCTCTGTTTTAACAGAAATATTTTCCATCAGGAATTTGTACTTCTTAAAAACCCTCTCTGAAAATACCAGATATAAGGGCAGGGCTCTTATTTGCCTTAGATTTGGAATGTCTGTAATGAGCATAAGTGGCAATCAGGCAAAGGACAGAGATTTAGGTTTTGGAGTCCATCGCAGTAAAATCTCTCTTATGAGTGCGTGGTCAGAGAAAAAAGGCTTAAAAAAAAAAAACATTTTTTAAATTACAAAAGGATTCCATCATACAGGGCTGAAGTCTAGTCACAGAAACATGCTACCTATTGGTGCCACGTCCCATGAAGTGGGAAGTGAAACAGAACAGCATGGCTGTTCTTTGTCTTCATGCTTGCTGCCATAGTGTCTCCTCCGCAGTTGATGCAAGAGTATAAAATGCGATCATGCATGCTGCAAAGCCAAAATGTAATATGGATCCCCCTTCATAAGATACGACATACTCTGCTTAAATATTCTTCTTTCAAATTTCTGGCAGAATCAACCTCCCTATGTCTCAATGCAGTATTAATCATAAGAATTTCCTTATATTTACTGCAATACTGTTCAATTTGCTACAGGATGAATACATCTCAATTTTTCTACTGCAAATAATTCCTAGAATTTATAAGGCACGCTAACCTGCCACAGAACTCAAACTTCACAACAAACATTGCTTGTTCTTTAATTTTTTTCTCATAAAAACAATTGAGGAAGAGAGGAAAGAAGCATTAAAACTATATTTATATCATAGAAGACTACAGAAGGAAACACATAATGCAAAGCAAATCCATTGAGAGATTTATCAGAAAGCATAGTCCATGCCATAATGTCCTTGTTGTGACTCAGCACACCAAGAAACTTACGGAAATATTTTCCAAAAAATTAAACAGACAGGTTTGGAATCTGGACACCAAAAAACAATAAGATGTATGGCTGGGTATTAAGAAACCTGACAGTTTAGTACACTACACACTATTAGAACATATACAATACATGCTGATACTCCGTAGTGTCAGGGCTCCACTCAGCACAGCAGTGGAGAGAGCCAGTTCATCTCTCAGTGGTAGTTTACTAGGTTAAGATTCAAAGATTGTCTGTACCCTAAAATACACAATTAAGTGTGATTATCTTTCTTTTCAGCTTTGTCTCATAACCAAAATAGCACTAAATAGCTAGAGCACTGGAATATCTGCTCACCCATCAGTTGACTGTCATCTTGAGTCATCAGGGTATATTTGAGCCAGGAATGATTTCTAGCACAAAATTAAGATAGGAACAATATCTATTATTGGGCCACTGAGCTACCAGACCTGCATCAGAAACCTATCAGGAAAGTTAAATCTCAAAGAAGCACATGATGCTCTTCATTATAGGAAATCAGAATCCTGAAAGAAAGTTGCATTACTAAAATGACGTATGGGGTATTACAAACAAAATACACCTGAAGTTGTCACAAAAAACGGAATGGTACTTCTTACGTATATATTCATGTGCTCAACGATGTGCAGTGTGCCTCCCAAGCATTTATGAACATAATCAGAAAAGTATCCTAGATGGACGTGATTTTCGAGTACTGCAAAACTAGTATTGCATAAAACTGACTTCAGTTATTCACGAGGTCCCTTATATCCCCATACAAGCAACGTACACAACATCATCCAAAGAGACACAAGAACACAGTATATCTTGCCACTTAGATGAAGTATCTAGAAGACATGGAAGCAAAAAAAGCCCTCCGAGTTAAAAAGCTTATACATTGTTGTAATATGTCAGTTGTGAAGATGTGCAGAAAAAAACCCAAACATTGCTCTAATACCTGAATACTAAGCTGTGAATGAAGCAAACAGAGGATACATTCTGTACTTAAGTGATAGAAGACGCTATCACTATTCTACCATACCAAAGAAAAAGAGGCTATTAAACATAATGCATAAAATAACATTTAGCAAGGAAATCAGGATAATTCATTCATAAAAAGGACATTCAGTCAAGTTCTAAACCATTGCTCTGAATTGAGAATTACTTATGTCTAAGTTAAATCAAGTAAAACTTCCTAAGCACTCCCTTAAAGAACACCTGAAAATAACAGGAGGAACTACCTAATTCATCATGCTTTGTTCTGTTAAAAACAATGAATTTCAGGAGGTTTTGACATTACTATTCTTGTCTGCAAATTCAGTCAATTTATTGCAGGAATACAGATAAATATAGTTTGGTTCTATACAAGCTCTGAAATGAGCATTCAGGTTAGCATGTGTAAATCAGATTAGAAACCACTACAACCAAGGGTCAGGAACAGACTCTGCTGGGCACTGTATAAACACAAGAGAAAAGCAAGGGCCATTAAAGATTTTTGAGTCATACAGTTTACAGTAAGGAAAACCTAGTAATGAGATGTGTCCAACTGTCATATACTTAAACTGGAGGAATGACTGTCACTTGACAGACTAAAAAAGGCTAAAACAAAAACCAAGAAGTTCACAAAAGGATAGTACAGCACTGCTAAGGAAGAACAAATACAGAAATGTGCTGTCCTATCTATTTCTTTGCTACATTATAAAGCTGGGCAGCATATCTTTAAATGCTGCTTATTAGAAGCAAGCTGAATCATTCTCCATCACTTCAGACCCAACACTGGTAACATATTTCTTCACCTCGAGTGGCAGAAATTATTTTGCAAAAGAAAGAAGTGAGTCTGACAACTGTTCCTCCTGTGATCCTCCAAGTAGCTGCACAAGATAATATGAAACTTCTAGATAGGTACAGTTTTCTACATGCTATGATTCTAAGATGATGGTATCCACATTGGCCAGGTGGCATAACAGAAATAAAGTAAATTGTAATAAAAGACTGTCACAGGATCAATGTCTCATACCTTAAAATTGAGCATTTTGGCTCTGCTTCAGCATTCATCAGCCAGAACCTATTATCCTATGACAATATTCCATTTCACTGATATCTGTTCATTATAAAATATATATATTTACAGTATTTGGAAGGTGATTTTTAATGCTGTGAATGTCCTTTAAAAGGAGACTATTTTAACATTATAGATTCCAAATGACTAGTCAAGATATTCAATTCCCTGTTTAAATCTTTAAATATACTTAGGAATTCCTTATTTCAATAGACTTTCTAATGCCTGTTCCTTTACTGTTTAAATATATATTACAATGTAAAATGAGAAGGGTCTTCATTAACTCATTGCACTTGGGGAACTCACCTTTTTATTATATTAGTTTCAGTCATTTGTCACAATGCATTACCAGTAACCAAGAAAAGTGACAATAATATTTATGTACATCACTATATTTGAACTTTCCAGGTTTTTAAGAAGTTATCTAAGGGAGTTGGGTATCCCAACATATTAAATTTGAAAATCCTAACTCTGACACTGGAATTACAAACACATTACATTCTGCCCATGTCCACCACATATTCCACGTCTCAACCTCAGCTGGCTACCTTATTAAAAGGCCTTCATAGAAAAATTATCAACAGAAGTCTTATGTTGAGCAATTTTTTTTTATCCTGAAGAACTCAATAGGAAAAAATATAGCTTTTTTCCTTTCCTTTCTTTTTAAGAAAAAGAAAATCTTTATTTAGGCAGTGTATTTAAGGAGAATTTCAAGAAGTGATAAAAGCAGTGAAGTCTAAAAACTGTACAGAGAAAATACCTAGTAGCATCTGAGACTGAGCATGATATTATCAGTGTCAGCATACTGATGACCCAGATGGTATTTGTATGTTTGAAGTATGACATCTTTACTCCTCTGTCATCCAACACAAGTAATTAACAATAATCAAGTGGGTGTTAATTGGATATAATGGAACAATCTCCAGTCAGCCTGAGCCTACTATTTGCCTCTTACTAGTAATTATGAACACTAAGTACTCACGCTAATCTCCTTCTTCTCACTGAAGCCAAACAGAGGTGCAGTATTTACTCAGCTGATAGCTTGTTTTGTCTGCAATTTAGTCTGGTTTAAGCCAAGAAACTCATAATTTGCAGAGCCATCACCAGCTGCCAGGATCACACAAAAGAATGCAAGGCCTTAGATGACAGCAATTCAGTGTATATCATCCAGGGAAAAAAGGATAATTATTAATTAAACTGACCTGTTACAATCACAGTAGCCATAACACCTGGACGCACAAATACTGAAAACTATCCATTTGTATAACATCTGATAAGTTCACATTTCAGATCCATATTTCTCATCCAGAAAATATACTGTTTAAACAGAAAACTTCCAAAGCTGCTATTCTTTTCCTATGAAAGACTGTAACAACCCTTTTGCTGATAGAAAAGTGGTGAACAATCTCAGCCACATCGCTGTAGAATATGGTTGGCTGTTTGATTACTATTACTGTAGCAAATTGAAAGTATCTTATCAAGAGTGACCATTAGAAACATATTACCAGCCATTAAGCAGATGGTTAGATGTTTTAAAATAGCTTTTACATAGTAATAGAATCCAGAGTAGTCAGCCTTATTTATGGTTCTATTAAGGGCAAAAAGGAAAAAAAAAGAAAAGAAAAAAAAGAAAAACAATGAAGACTTTTGTGTGTGTGTGTGGTGAAAGAGGGCATTTTTCAGTGATTTTGCAAGACCATTACATAACCAATGTATGAATCAGACAATTACAATACAATATTTACAGCACACTTAAATGCTATTAAGTTTACTTGTCTTGTAAAAAATACTTCCATCATTGTAAGAATTGGATTGATTCAACATATCAAAACATGCAAAAAGGTAGCAACTAGATCAGGCAAACCAGTTTTGTGGATAGCTTTTAAGAATTATTCCCAGGAAACTATTGGCATCATTTAATCCATCCCAAACTTTGCTTGATTTAAGAGGGATTGAATTGGTTTGTGCTGAGACAGATGTTGGGGTTTTTTCTTATGTTACACGTAGATGTCATCACTATGTCAATAACCAAGACATGCATTGATTTACAGAAATGATGCACTATTTGAAATACAATTACTGATTGATGCAGAAGGCCAGAAATATAGACCATTAGGTACCATTATATTATTGATTCCATGTTTAAATTTGGAAAAATCACTCTATGCATGATGACAATCTTGCGATTTTCCTGTGTCAATTCCCATCTGCAGTTGGGTCTTCAACTTACACAGTTTGGATAGGAAATAGAATTATATGGAGCTTTTAAATCAAATACCACAAAGCAAACAGCAAAGCAAATCACAATAAACATACACTACTTTAACATGAATAATATTCAAACATTCTAGTGGCACCTCATAATTCTTTACTGAAAAGAAAATACCTAGGTAAGTTTAGCTATATCAACTACAATTTTCACAAATAAAATCAATACTTTGCAGCCATCCTAACTACCCTTTCCCCATTATGGAGTTAAATGAGTGTTACATGTTTAAATCATAACTTCCCTGATGTTTTCTTTTAAAGTAATTTCTTTCAAAACTTACCCCAAAACCCAACTTTAGATAATTCTTTTCACACTTCTCCCCAAAAATATGTGTATTTTTGAGTCCAAAATTTTCTTAAGTCCTCTCCAAATTTATTTTAGGATTATACCTCCATAGATTTCTAGTCAGCCTTCTGTCATGACCTCTAGAGAACAATCTAGTAGAGTCCATCCAGCAAATTCATACTCCTCGAGGACACATGAAACACTTCTGTGGACTGGGCATGCTATTTAGAGAAACAGCATTTTCATCCCTGTTAAGCAGAAGCAAAAAGTGCTACCAGAACAAAGGACTAATAAGGGCCAGATTACTATTCCAGCTACTCTTTATCAAACGATCTTTAGAAAAAAGAATTAAGGAGGTTGGCATGAATATTACTAGACTGGAAGTGACCAGCATGATTCAAAACCACACAGCTTATCTTTCTGGACAGTGCACAGCTGGTATGGGATCTCTTAAGACTATGGTGCACTCTTCATTTCTCCTTTTCTAATACTGACGCTCTCCTGAAGGGGAAGAGAGGCGGTGGGGATTAAATACCCAACTCACTGCACCACAACAACAATGGAAGGGAGGGAATGAGAAAAAGGGAAAAGCATTCACCTGAGGGGACAGGAAGTGAAAAAACTTGAAGTAGTGTTTATATAATTTATCACAGTCTTTTATGACAAGAGCATTCCGTGATTGTTGGGTTGGTTTCTAAAGAAAGAACACAGATAGAGAGATTTCAATTAAATGACAGTTTCATTCAGGATATACCCATTGCAGCACCTTACTTTGATTAGTTCTAATGTGAACTAGCTTTACAATCATGCACTCTTCAGTCTGCCAGCTGTTTTGGATCCCACTCTGAAGTGCCTCATTTATCTTATACATAGTAGAGGGTATTCCCATTTGGCACCTACATTAGCATTTGCTACTGCACAGGAGGCACTTAAAAAGTAGATATTTCAGTCACAGTACTGTATCCATTACTGCATGGCTACTCCAACAGCCTAATGTTGGGGTTTTTTTTTTTTGTAACAGAACAGTCAGTGTTTATTCACTACATTTGCAAGCTTCAGCAATGAAGTATCTGAAGTAAACTCTGCTTTAGCTTCTTCTTTCTCTCCAAAAATATGTCTCCGAGGCAGGGCACACACACACAAATAATCAAAAAAAACACCAATAAAGACCAGGTGCTTTTTTCTAAATAGCATTTTGGATTAAGTCAGAGAGGACAGAAAATATTTCCCAACTGAAAAGCTGAACTGAGTTTAGAACTTAAGGCAGAAGTAACTCTCCATAAAGTGCATCATCAGCAGAAAGCAATTCTTCGCTCATCAATCCACTGAACCAAAATTCTTGTTAAAGTCACAATGCATCAATATCCATCAGAAGATATCTATTAAATAATCTTGGTGCCATCTATGTCATCCATGATTCAACTTCTGATATAACCACTTTAAACAATTCAATACTGTGAGATAAAAGCTGAGACATTAGTATACAAAACATAGCATATACTATATAAACTACAAATGTCTTTTCCACCTCAACTAAAGTCGCTGAAAAATACATTAAGTGGTTTTCTAGCCACCAAAATTGCATTTAGCATCTTTGCTAGAGAAAACAAGTATTTCTAGTGGAAGTATCAATTGTCAATAATTGCCCAAGTATACAGTTTAAAAAGAACTGGAAGAGTTCAAGAGATGCTCAAAATTAACCAAATTAGTAACATACGGAAAATCAGCGACCGTGCTCTACTTTCAAAGCTATCAACTAGTGCCAGAATGCACTCTCTAGTCTTTCGAACTTCTGAGGTCCTTGCCCCAAACAGGCACATGCACAGAAAAGACTATAATTAAAAATAAAGGACATGGTTCTAAGGAGATGACACAGTAGCAGAAAGTATTCTCCCAACTGAGCTGCAGTCACATGCGTGTGGAAGACCTACTCTCTCTGGGAGCGCAGACACCTCTCCCAGCCCCATCAGTCTCTTACCCATAGGAGCTGAGAATCTGCAGAGTTAGTGTAATGGAAACAGGAATTCAACAGGAAAACAGAGACTTTGGTTGCATTTCCACTCCAGGTTTAAATTTGTCCTTTCTTCTTTTTCCTCTTCCCACCTTTCTTCTACCCCTAGAAATGAGGGAACATGGCTGTGGTGCAACTGATCTATAGTAACTACAGGCTAAAGCCAGAGACGTACTCTACCAGTGTAATTATGGCCTCATCTGGGTTCCTTGTTTTACCCTAATTTGCAGCTCTAGGAGGGGACAGAAGAAAATTTGTGTACGTATATAGAGCAAAATCGGGTTCCACATTGTCAGGTGTATTTGGAATGGTTTCATGACAACAGATTACCTGATAAAGATGAATTCCTAGTTTGGTTTCATTGGATTTGACAATCATAGCACATTTATTATTTTGCAGCAACTTCAGGGTAAATATGAAATAGGGAACAACAGAAAATATAGATTGAAAGTACAGGTTGATTTTTTTACTACACCTTTTCAGGAAAATAAAATTTAAACACATTATTTTCTTGATATTTCTTTCCTTTTTAAACAAAATGAAATGTCACAAAGAAAAACATTCCAAATGTTATTTGTTTAAAAAAAACAAACAAACAGCAAACCAAGCACAAACCAAACCACAAAGGTTTTCCACATGACATGTTTTAGTCACATGCAAAAAATACTCATCCAATCTTGAAACAAATCACCTTTTGGTTCAGAACATAAACCACTTGAGATTACCGAGAACACCTGGGTATCTCTTAATGTATGCTATCATGCCATTTAGATACAAGCTTAAATGAACACAGATTAAATAAGGAAATGATCCACATACATGAATGACTATCATTCCACCTTGTGAAAACCAAAATCCTGATGTTATTGCTATCCCACTTCAGAGAAACCTGCCAGGACTCTCACTGGCACCGTGAAAAGCAACATGAATGGCAGAAATTTTGATTGATGTCACTGCCTGCCTGTCAAGTGAAACAAGCAGGGCCAACCTAATCATGTTAGATTAGCAGATACAGACATGATATAATATTTTTGTGTTACAGATATGCATGTAGAGTGTGCATGCACAGAATCACAGGCATATAAACTTATCTTTCAAATAATATTATGTATCAGACAAAGTGTATTATTATCAAACTCTTAAAAAATGCCTGCGGGTTTGGGGTGAGTTTTCTTCCTTTTACTCCTGCAACCATATGCAAGTAAAACTTGATGGATTTTCAAGACTTCGCAGCAGACCTTCCACATATTTTCTGGAGGCTTCATTCATTAGTTTTCTTTTTGCATTGGTATACTGAACTAGGTAATTTATACTATGAATCTAGAGTGAAATTGATGCAACCACCTTTTCTCAACAACAGACTAATATGCAGATTTAATTACACGGTTAGATTATCCTCTGATAATAAGCTCAATAAATTTTAAAAAGGGAGAATATCTGAAGACAATAGACCTTCTGTAAGGTCACAGAAAAAAGAAATCTTATCAAAGTGTGCAAACCAAGAACAGGTCTATTTCAGACATGAAACTGGAATCTGACTACTACTGTCTGATAATTCATCACTGAATTACTTGCTCAGTTGATATCCTGTTGACTGATAAGTAGAAGAATCAATAAGAAGCATCTCCACACTACCAAAAATGATGCAGACAGTCCCGGTCTCAGATTATCTGAGAAAAAGGTATGCTAAGAATACTTGAGTATAAAGATATTTAAGTATCACATGAGAAAAGTATAATAAAAGGAAAAAAACCAGCACAAAACAAATCCCCCCTCACACTGCCCCACATAAACTTGAACTAATCTAAAAAAAAAAAACCATAAAAAGAACTTGTCAAAAGCAGCCAGAGCTACATTTCAGCTGGAAACAGGTAAGTCTCTGAGATCCCATGCCTAAGGCTCTAGTTGACAGAATGCTTCTTGTATGTTTTAGACTCTGTGTTCAAAATCAAACAAATACAGTGCCCTTTGGTCACTGCATGGCTACAGAGTTCACAACAACAAATGTGCAGAAAGAATTTTAACTGCATGGAAAAAATATATTTTATTCTATATACTTCAAACTATAAACTATGATTTATTTTTTTTTTACCTGGGCCCTAATCAATGCTAAACCTAAATGTCCCTTTGGTATTTACTGTACAAAACATGTTCCATAGGTCTGAGAGAAAAATACCATCTTTGGGATTTAGATAATGTTAAATAAGAGAAAACTGCATTTCCTGTTTTCATCAAATATAATTCCCTTTCTTTGTCTTTGTTCACAAAATAGAAATAGGCTTAATGCTGGATTTTCTTAATTTTGAGGCTGGTACTGAAAGGTACTCAAGTATTTTTCTCTTCCACTGAGGCAGGCAGATCTACCAATATCCATAACAGGACTAAGCATAATTTTTTCATATTTTACCTTGTCCTGGTTTCAGCTGGGATAGAGTTAATTGTCTTCCTAGTAGCTGGTACAGTGCTATGTTTTGAGTTCAGTATGCAAAGAATGTTGATAACACTGATGTTTTCAGTTGTTGCTCAGTAGTGTTTAGTCTAAAGTCAAAGATTTTTCAGCTTCTGATGCCCAGCCAGTGAGAAAGCTGGAGAGGCACAAGAAGTTGGCACAGGACATAGCCGGGGCAGCTGACCCAAACTGGCCAATGGGGTATTCCATACCATGTGATGTCACATCTAGTATAGAAACTGGAGGGAGTGGGGGCTGGGGGATGGCCGCTCGGGAACTAGCTGGGTGTCGATCGGCAGGTGGTGAGCAATTGCACTGTGGATCATTTGTACATGCCAATCCTTTTATCATTATTGCTGTCATTTTATTAGTGTTATCATTATCATTATTAGTTTCTTCTTTTTATATTCTATTAAACCATTCTTATCTCAACCCACGAGCTTTACTTCTTTTCCTAATTTTCTCCCCCATCCCACTGGGGGGGGGGGGGGCAGGGCGGAGTGAGTGAGCGGCTGCATGCTGCTTAGTTGCTGGCTGGGATTAAACCACGACATACCTAAACTTCATCAGACATAGAATGAGGGAAGTAGAACACATGTTGGAAGTGAGGGTTTAGTTCCTTGACATAAGATTGCATTCCCACCTCCACTGACGTTTAATCTTGAGCCTTGAAACCTGACAAAGAGATAGTACCAAAGCACATCCTGAATAAATTGCGACAATGTGTATTATACAATGACTGCCCACTCGCTGGACAGTAAAGTTAAAAGAATTTGCTCTCATGTTTAAATGCAATCTAAATAAATATATCCCTATCTAGCCATATAGAAGTACTTACTTGCACATAATCCAGGTGAGCCTTGGAAAGGACTGCAAGACAATGCAGAAGGTATCTATTGAAATAAATTTGCTTACATATACATAACATACTCGCATATTATACTTACAAATATAGCCCAGACAACACTAACCTGGCTAAACAATTGGCCCTCTCAAGCCTGATCTGCTCAATTTGCTCATTTCATGAAGGAACTGTGCAGGTTCTGCATGACCCCTGTTTTTCCAATCTTGGATGTGAATTTTGCTAGCTTTGAAAACGTTTTAGGGCTTACACAGAAATTTGTAAAATGTCAGCTTGAAAATTTTAATTGACTTATTAGCAATATCTCTTCTTTGAATGACCTTTTAGTCCTCCTTATAACATATCACCTACTTTTACTACCTTCTGGCTGACAGCTTTTAATATATTCCTTCCTAGTGGATGATATCATCTGTCCTTGGATGGAATTAACTAAAGCACTACACATTTAAAAGCTGACATTAATCCATATCCACAGATTTTTAACAGCTGCTGGGATAAATATTGTGTTTCCATGTATTAGGTTTCATATAACAATGACTAGTAGAAATAAATTGAGATTAAATATACACTGGCAACATCAAAGCCAAGGAGAAAAAACACTCAGCTGATAAATGCAGTGTTTTAGTGGCTGCATATATCAATGACTAAAAATACTTACTATAATTAGCAAGAATAATTCAGTTATAGCATAAACATAAGGTATATTTTGTTACTATGGCATTGTTATATCTCTTGATAATCACATTTATAAAAAACTTCAGTGAAGAGAGCGCTGGTTCAAGACTCAGGTAATACTTCACATCTGTTTCAAGAAATACAGCAACTATTACATGTCACATTTCTTTTGCAAATTATGTATTTAGGTTTGCACCCATAAACAGATAAGTAATCAAGGGCCCAAGATAGAGCAGGGATGAATACTACAAGTGTTGCACAGGGAAGTAGCACTACATCTTATTGTAAGTGGTAACTGAACAGAACTCCCTTTGAACCACCGTGAAAATTCACCATATCAAAGTGAAAAATGTACAATTCAATAGAAGATCTCCTTCCCCTTTCCCTTTGTCTATCAAAAGAAAATATACATCAGCAAATTAATGAGAAACATTTGCAATTAACTTGAACATGTCTGTACAAGAATTCTTGAAAGTGAACAATTACTTCCACCAGAGCCTGTTTAGTAGCCTCCAGAATTGTTAATTACTAGACTAAAGTCAATAATAATAAGCTAGGGTCTGTTAGCTCTGTGCAAATATTTCTAAAAATAACAATATTAATCTTCCTCAATACGTGTACAAAGCACTTTATAGAAGTTGCTTGACCAGTGCAGGGGCTGAGTTTCAGTTCTAAATGAGATATCCCAGTCTGATACTCTTTTCTTTAATAACATAGCTCTTCCTGAAATTAACTACAGTTGGGAATCAGAGAATCAAAACCTTTACTAACAGAGCAGGGAGTGCTTAGCTAAGGTTAAGGATGTACTATCCTCTCCAACAGAGCTATTTCTGTTAACAAAGACACAGGTGCAGAAAATGTCTGAAAGAGGGTAATGTGGTTTTGTGTTTGACAAGCAGATTAGCAGATTAAATGTAAGTTTTCCTGAGCTTGATGCAAAGTTGTGGTAAAGAGTAAATATTTGTCTATTTTTCTGTGTAGTTCTCATTTCACAGTTAATATGTAGTTTTGTATGCTCTAACACCTTTGAAACCCAGGTCAGGAACTTAAGGCCAGACTTAAAGTATGTTGCACAACACCAGTAACAGTTATTGTGAGCTATATTCTGCTTTAACTTAATGGACACTTTTAAAGAACTTGGAGTTTGGGTTACAAAGGTGCAACAGGAGGATTAAAATCTGACCCTATAGCTGTAAACTGACACTTCTCTTTGCTGACATATAAGGCAGAATTCAATTATCACCCCTTAAAGCTGCAGTACTAATAGAAAATAAAAAGAATAAAAAGATACTTTTTTTTTTCCACTAAAGGTCAGCAGCTGATACTTTGAATATACCAGAAAACAAATGTATATAAAGCCATCATATGATCTTACAGACATTTCACAGGTTAAAATTTAACTTTTAAACAAATAGCGCATCTAGACTACTTGTTGGGGATAAGGAAGAAAGACTGAAGAATTTATAAGTAATCCATAATATCTATAAGAGAACAAAAGTTTGGGACTATTCATCCTTGTACTGTGCAATAGTTACACAGTTATCTTATGCATAAGGTTTGGGGATCTTCTTTAGCATTTTTTCCATTCTGTTTTTATTCCATACATACATGGTTTTCCTAGATATTCTTTTTTAAGAGGTTCTGGGGTTTTGGATTGTGTTTGATGTTTTGTTTTTTTAACTAAAGAGCATTGGAACCTTAATACTCCACCCTTCAGCAAGAGCATCTCATTGCTCTTTGTAGGGCTTGCTTTCAGACATAAGGTTCTTTTATTCTGTCAGTTCCACATTAATTATCAGACTCTTACAACTCCAAATCGTTCAGAAAGAATATAAATTTCTTAACTCACACAGGAGTTTTCAGTAAAGCTGCTGAAAGGTTCTTACTATGCTTCTCATCCCTAATTGCTTACTACAAGATCACAAAGTAACAAGTAGTAACATAAAATTGAAAGAAATGGATAGATACCCCAATTAATTTAGAGCTCCTAATTTACAGTTCAGGAAACTTGACTGAAAATACTGTAAATTCTGTAACAACTGAATGAACTCCTTTGGCTATGCTAAATATTTTGAAAGCTATTTTACACATCTATAGCGTTTAATATGGTTAGGACATGCTAGGTCCACATTTAGCAGATAAAAAAAATGCGAACCATCAACTGCCACAGTTCCATTCATTTAATTCTGATGTTTCAGTTTATATCTCTTTCATGCAACATTTGAGTGCCCAGGAGAGAAGGTTCTTAAGTCACAGTTCTAGGACAGTCAGTCATAATGTCATTTTGTACGGATACAAATATTGAAGAGGCACATAATTACACCATTTAGAGTCTGATTCAAAAACAGCAGGTCAAGCCTGACTTGAGTGCTGACGATGAGATCCACTCACCTTTAATCTCTTCACCCATTCAACATATTATATGGGAATGAAACTAACCCATACCAACATCTTAGAAACAAAACAGCATCTTGTATACTCTAGCATGCTATAAGAACCTTTGACTTACATAATTGGACTGACACTAACCAATCCTACATCAAATCTCTTAAGCCTCATACAAAAGGCTGCAACCAGCCTTCAGCTCTCCTACTTAAGAGAGGCAGAAGGAAGAAGGAAATCACTGTCTTTGGTGGCTTCTCATCAAGAAACAGGGACTCAAAAGACACAACTTACACTCTCTAGAAACAGAAAAGTAATGCTTTCTAGGTTTTATTGCAACCAAACAGATAACAGAGGCTGCTTTATCATGTATTTGTGATTCAAAACAGCAGAATTACCACAGCCATTTTTTTTAAAGATTGAAAATACTTTGCTTCATAAACAAGAATTTCATAGACAATTTCCATGAAAGAGTCTACTAGCAAGGTTTTCCTAGAAAGTCCTGAATCTAAACAATTCCTCATATTTAGATGAAAATTTTATGCAAGACATGCAGAAGCAATAATGTAAGAAGAAATTCCTGAAGACACAGACACCTTTTATTAACACACCACCTTTGCAAATACAATCTGTGCATTCAAGATACTTAAAGAAACCTTTATTATACATTTGTATTTTAACCTGAAATACACTTATCTATTACCCTGGGAAATAAAAGCTTAAATCTCAGAGACATTACCGCCATAGCACACTATCCTGCACAGGATTTATAAGCTCTGTAGAAAGATTCCAGGACTTGATTCTTGACTGGACACACCAGCTCAGATTTGATCCACATTTTTTTAGTATCAAGCAACCTATGTTTTCAGGCTGGACATTTCAGAGCCTTCTTTTTGGAGATCAGGAGTCTTTAGCAAGCCAATACCACACCCTAAGTATTTCCACATATCCTGAAGCTGATGTAAAGCAGGAAATCCCAAGAAAGGCTCAGAAAATGATGTTCAGAAGGACAGCTTGCCTTAGTCCTGCTCATAGCAGCACATCTGTACAACATAGCCAAATGAACCTTCAGAGCCCCTGACACAAGTGTTATAGAAGTCTGCCAGAAGCAGCTGCTCCCACACTGAAAAAGTACCGTCGATACGGTTACATCTCTGCTCTTGTAATGGCTACCCATACCGTCATGGAAGAATGGATAGGTGCTGCCTATTGTATTGATGCAAATAGGCCATTAAGCAGTTGAAAAATGTTATGAAGCACTTAATTCTACCTCTTGCAGTGGTACTATTAGTGGTAAGAAATCAGGACTTGAACCACAATCAGTGCTCAGCTGGAGGTCGGGGGGAGGTTGGGGAGTGGAAGGAGTAGGAAGAAGGGGAGGGAAAGCAAGACGGACCATATTAGCAACTTCGTACCATCTAACAATAAATTAGACTTGTTAGTTACATTTAACACATTTTGGTTTTAAAATAAAAAATAAAAGAGAGAAAAATGGGCAAGGGAGTCTTTTTATTCACAGATGTTAAGCTCACATAAATTAGAATTAGAGATGAAATAAACCGTAGATGAATAAATTATTCCCACAGAATTATTTTCTTTTCAGGGAAAGAATAGGCTACAGATTAGAAAGTTTAAGATATTTTCCAAGTGACAGATTTGTTCATTTTGTTATATAATTTTTCACTCAAAATTTCCACTTACAGTAGAAAACCCAGTGTTAGATATCCCTGGTTTATTATGCATACATACATTTGCATGTACAGAGTATCTTCTCCCTCCTTTTTAGCTGAGAGCTGGGGAAGTTGCATGTTTGGGTAGAACAGAACAGTGAAGGGGATTATCTAATAACAGATTATGAATGCCCTGAATTAACAGAGCAGAAAATCACAACGTATGTAGGATATTGTTCTTAAATAACTTTTATGCGAAAATACATGTATTAATATATAACATGGAAAGGAGAATATATTTATCTGGTTTTAAGACAAAGCTTTGGGCTAAATTTAATATGCTTTTGTTACCATGGAAATTTTTGGTTTCACTGGAAGACTTTAAATGTTATGCTATTGACGATACTTGGATTTTGTTGTCTAGAACGAGTAACTGCTTTCTTATGACAAAGACTTGAAAGATATATCCCTTTAATTTTTTTTTTTTTTTTCCTATTTCACGTTCACATGTGTTGAAACTCATTGCTTCTGGAAATGAAGATGCTCTGGTGTCAGCTGTAAAATCTGTATCTCACTTCCTCAGACAAGTGGATATTTATTGACAGGGTGTGAGAGAGAAAGAGAGGAGAGTCTGCCTGTCCTGGAGCCAGTAACCTTGGTGAAGATGCAATGTCACAAACACCAAGCCATCATTCTCATAGATGTACAGCATATTATTTAAAGGGAAACAAATATCGGCCACTGAATGTCACTGCAAGGACACATCTTCTGCCTCTTAACTAAACTTATCAGTGCTGTGGTTTAATATGGTACCTTTTTCATCCTCCCCTCAAATTCATCTTACAGAGCAGCTCTTGACACTACCAGAGAGCAGTCAAGACTAAGATTTAGTGACGTTTGCTTCAAACAGATCTAGATTTATTGACATTTGTTGCCTGCTTCTTCTCTCGGTAACTGCACATAGGATTAATTTTAACCATTTCTTAAACCCTGGAAAAACTGCATAGTTAAGGTAAAAAAGTTCAGACACCCAAATTAGTGCTACTTGACTATTTCCACTTTTAATTAGAGGATCAGAACTTTCATCACAAGACCTTAAACATGTGGGCAAGATTTTGCTGGAAGTTGGATGAAAAAGGCACACACCAATCCCTTTTCAAAATGAACTCTTCTCCAGTAGGGAGGGGAGGATTTATAGGTCAATGGTTTACACAAACACGTGATTAACAACTGTACATCAAAATACTGCAGGAGGAAAAAGCCTTATCTTTTAATAACTTTTTCAGTAGTGAAATACTGCTTGACTACTTCAGTCTTTATTTATTACTATGACCTGTACCTTATGTTAACTTCTAAACCCCCAAATTAATACACTCTCTATGCTTCTGCTTTTCTAAAAAAAAATAAAATAATTGTATCTTAGTGGCTGAATAGTAGAAATCTGTTTCTACAAGGATACTTAATTATCTTGGTGTTAATCCTTATAAATGATATCAACTGATTGAATTCATGTTTTTCAGATCTAGAAGCGACACTCAGAACTCAACTGCACAATAATATAAATGCTTTAGCTCGTACACACTATAGACACAGCCATCTCTTAGTAACACAGAAAAAACATCTATATCTATAATTTAAAAGGATGGATAGATGAATATACTCTCTTGACTCTCCTAATGTTAGGTAGAAGTATGAATTTGCAGCGTTCTATAAAAGATTAACTACTAAATGAAAAAGAACTGCTGGATGTAAATTTAGAAGTCCAAAAACACCCAAGAGGCATAACTATAATTATTGCTGAGGGAAGCTGTTTGAGACTAAAAATACATTTCCATTAACAATCAAAATTAGTTTTCATTGCCTTTTTCTCAAGTTTTCAGTGAATAACCTTTGATGATAGCACATGATAATGATTCATTAGAAAAAAAACTAATTTGTATTTCAGAAGTATGCATATTAAAAAAAAAAAAAAAAAAACAACTCAGACATCATACCAATGAAAATCAAATGCCAGAAGATGCAGAGAACAGTTTGGGGATGAATAACATTCCACAAAAAAAGACTTACCATTGGAGTACATCTTGTACTTATGCATACAGTTCTACAGAAGAATGATATTAAGATGTATTAATCAAAATAATTTATGCTTAGCTTTGCAAGATATAAATCCCTCTAATTTGTGCTATCTACTCGGTGTTATCCAAAGCATATTTGGTGGGAGAAGCACCACTGAGTACTGAAGAGCTGTAAAACATGTCTGCAGACTACACAGCAGTTACACATCGGCTCAAAAGTTGGATGACAAAACACAGCTTTTTGCAGAATTTCTGCATGCCAGGAAAACACACTTCAGTTTATGGGAAAAGGCTACAGTGTATCCTTATAACAATATAAATCTCCAGAACCCTTGTGATGATATGTAATTTACGTGGCTGTCACTGGAAAATGTGGTGTAGTGAATTATACACAATACTAAGCTTAATTATGAACAGTAACCTAGAAATCTTGATTAGAAATCATTTGCTCACTACACTCAGAGTCTGTAAAAACAATGATGAATTTATATAGCACACTGCAATTCCAAATAAATTATTCCTAGAAAATCAAAAGGAAGGTATAGATTATATAAGAAATTATTTCTTAGGATCACTGCCAAATTTTAACTACATTATCAAATACAGAGTAAAAGTACTAAAGTATCAAGTCTGCTTCACATAAAAATAGCTACTTAACATTCACATCAATTCTTTCCATCTTCAAAAATAGGAATTTATAAACTACGGGCCAGTTTCCAACATGCTATACAGAACTGCATTATTTCATTAGCAAACCTATGACAGAAGTTTTCAGATACATTACTGTTGCCACTGCCACCACTGTACTATTTCACTCTACTCAAGCCACTTGAATGTAGGTTTTCAGAAGGATGTTACCACTGTGGTGGGATCCCTTTAGTAGCACACTTCAGAAACTCTCAGAAGGACGGGTAAACATTCAGTACACTTCTAGTTTGGGTTCGCTTAAAGCTTCTCATGGAGCCCCAGTTGCAGTCATGTTTGTCAAATCTCAGGACTTCCATTTACCTTGCTGTAAAAAGGACACACAGGACTACTACACTGTGTCATAAAACTAAATCAAGGAAGGTTTGAAGTGGTCACATGATCATTAAATGAAGGAGAGCCTATGACAAATAATTTCTAATGTTAGCATTGCCTCATCTTGAGTGTACAGAAAATGTAAATAAAATAGGAAATTATAAAGATCACTTGCATCTTTTTATATAAGAAAACATTTCAACATCAATGTTGTGAAGCATTCACCATTTTCCCCTAGAGAAGTCCAGTCACTAACTTCCTAAACAAAACCCTCTTTCAGATTAAGAGACCTCCTGAACTATATTATTTTATTTCAGAGAAAGACCTTATACTTATATGTAGAAAGAGATTAAATAAATCATTATTACAACAGTAAACATGTAAATTCTGATCAATAAGTACTTGCCTCCCCCTCCCCCCAACACTAACAGCTGCAATAAAGCCTTAAATGTAAAGCTGAGCACAACCAGCCATAAAAGTATGTAAAATAAATGAGGATAACATAATGAGGGAATCCAACATTCATCTCATAAATATAACATAACGACCACAACTAAAATGTCAGAGAATCTAATAAATCAATATGGTAGGACAGAGCTATCTTTACGCTTAGCATACTTAAAAATATATTTACATGCAGGCTTTTTTTTTTTTTTTAAACCAAGGATCAAACAAGAAAAAATATAAGAAACTTAACTCCTTATTCACTTTAACATTCAAAGTTTCATGTTATTTTTATTTTAGTTTTCTACCCAACTGTGGAGAGCATACAACAGTTTTTCCCCATAAAATAACAAATCAAATTACATTATTCATTAGCATATAAAGTAAAATGAAAGCATGCATTCAGCCCTTTGAAAGGACAATTCAGAGATACTGTTTGAAAGAATATCTCCAAGAGCAGGTGGAGAATCTTGTATAAAATAAAAATGTTTAGAAAAGGCAGATGCTTTGAAAAGCAATTCGCGACAGTGCATATATTCTTAATATCATCTGAGAATCGATATCAAGTATTTATCTACAGGTTACATAGGTAGGTTTCCTGTGCTGCAATACTAAATCTATTTTAGCTGCTATTTTGAAAACATCAAGTGGTATGCAAGCACAACAGCTACACTAACAAACAGAACATAGTGCAGGCTCAAGGAATGCCAGTTTTATTTCAAGCTCTGTCCCTGATTCAATTTGTAACAAGTTTTGAGATCCTTAAAGCTTGTTAGCACTTTAAGGGCTAATAAAGGACATAAACCAAACACAGCCAACATCAGTACAAGATATTACAGCACATACTAATCAAAACCTGGATTTTTGCTCAGTCTTTTGCATTTCCTTACCATGTTCCACCAACTGATGACACCCATGGCGCCACGGTGGAAACAAGTTTTAGTAATTCCATTAATAGGCACAAGATGGCATTAGAACAGCTGATACAAGAAGAATGCAGGTCAACATTTTTCCCTTGGTTTGCCTACACCACATAGGCCAATCAGCATGGAAGCAAAAGCCTTTCCACTTGGCTTGGAGACCAGTCTTAAAATGGTCACTTCTGTTGATCATCAAGGTTACGTACTATTTATAGAGATACAACATTGTTTTTACTAGAATGGCTGTGCAATCAAATACACACCATGATACTGTAACCACTGGCTGTTTGCTTTCAATCTCTAATCCACAAGCATTCAAACACGTCTCTGAAATAAATGATATACTAGGCCATAATCAAGTTTCTATACACTTCTTAAAACCAAGCATCTCAAAAAGCTGAGTAAGGAAGATCACACGTCCATACTATAGACACTTTTAAAAGTCACTAAGTAAACATTTAATCTAAGCTAGAGATTAATTATTATGGACAGAATTAAGCATTCAGTCAAAAACCTGACTGTCCTTTGCACTACACTCTGAGGGCCCCTCTGCTATAGCATGCTTTCTTTTTCAAGTACTCTGTGGTTCGGTGTCACTTGCTATTGCAATGTAAAGAGGATTAGCACTGTTAGCCACTTGTGTCTCAGACTAGTTAGTAATACTGTCATCAGATACTTCCACAATGTCCAAACTTGGATATTGTCTTTTCAATACAACTATTAAATACTTTCCAGTAGATTCTGCTTTACTTATTTGCAAATGTCTCATTGGGAAGCCTTACAGTGAAAACTTAGTCCCATAGTCAGGAAATTACTTAAGCTTACTCCTATAGTGAGAAAAAAAAATTATTTTCCCCTCTTGGCCACCATTTACTGTTGTTGACCTGAAAAGCTGTGTAGGTCTTGCCATATCCTAGACTTCTCTTTACATCGCCTTTCTCTGTAAGAGACCACAATGGGACTACTTAAACATTTATCAAATTTGCCTTGCAACGCAAACCACTACACAAGTTAAGCAATTGTTCTTGAAGTTAGTAGGAGAATCAAATTCATCATCTTGTATCAAAGCATAAGACAGCAATTTTCTAAGGATCATCTCTTTCCTAACGAGAAACGACAGAAGCAAGTTGGAGACTGTTCAGTAGCACCCTCTATCAAACAGCATATGGGACTTGTTAAGTGTATCTCATAAGGTACCTTCTAAAGCAGCACAGGGACTAATGCTTTTCCAGTATAGACACAATTTTGCTTCTTTTTGTTGTTGACTTATATACAAGTCTGTAAAATATGAACACAAGACAACCTAAAGTACATCTAATTAAAGGGAAATCTGCTTCATAGCAGGCCCCTGTATTCAAAAATAATGACAACGACAATCAAAAATAAGAAACACTGACATCAGATCACTTCAGGAAGATGTGAAAAAGGTATCTACAATGATGCCTTGAGACTGACATTTTCAGCCAGTTACTGGACTGCTCCCTATACTTGCCCGTTGCTAATTAGCACTGACATACAAATCAAATACCTTTGTCCAAGCAAATCTAATGCAACTTAAGTTTATTTTTAAAATAAGTAACTCAATTACCACAGTAATTTCTCATGTACAGCTGCTTGCGTTTTCTCAACAAAGAACTTTCTTCTGCTGCTTTAACAGCCTTTTGTCACCACTAGATTATAAATAATCATCGTAGAAACATGTTGGACAATAAAACCAAAAGCTCAAATCTCAAAAATAGCCTTGCCCACTCGCACAGTTTGCAGACAAATTGATAAATGACCTGAATTTCAACTGATCCAGATTCTAAAAACATTCTCTTTCATTTAGCAATGTGTAATGTACTTAAGGAAACACTGCATACAATAACCACTTAAAAACATTACTTTGTGTCAGTAGATAAACAAGCTTTTACTATACTTGCTAATAACTTCATTCCTCCATATTTCACCCAATTTATTTTGTTTTGGCTGAGAACAGTGAAAACTGTTTCTAATTTCCATCAGAGGAGATGGAAGTCCTTTGAAAAATCTGGTGGCTTCATGCAGATTGTTCTCCTTCACATTTTTAACTCAAAGAGAAGGATTTATTCTCTTTAGAGCCTTCGCAGCTCACATGGCTCAAAACTTTTCAGAAGAGAATATTAATTTCTTTGTACTGGTAGTTTAATGGTACTGCTGTTTCCAACAACTGTATCTGCATGTTTTAATCTCTTGCAGTTTTGGGGGGTAGAGATGCTGCAAACTGTATACTTAAGGACAGAGTGGAAATGCAGTGCTTTACAGTTGATCCATAGTACTGAAGGTGTGTCTCAACAAGCGTACAAGTTACAAGACATCAGAAGTTAAAGCGCTACCATGACAGACAAACCTTTACATGTATTTAGATCTTAAAGTGAATAAACATTTGCAAATCCTAAGACAGTCCTGTCTATTAGCCAACCCTGTCTAGTCTATAGGAACTCTAGTCTCATTTGGATAAAGTTTCAGAATTCAACAAATTCTTGGAATGAGGAATATTTTAGCATTTTAAGTTGTATTGATTAACCAGAAGTGTTTATTAATACTGCCTATGAAATGAGAATTAATGTGCAAATATAACATGGGAAAGCCTAATTTTCAGGAGTAAGGAGATGGGCATTTTCAGAACTGCAAATTCCAGTTTTGTTGCCTTGCATTTTGGTGCTCTTTCAATGCATACAAACAGCTAAAAACCATATAAGAACCTATCTAGTTACCAAATCTATTTATAAGTGGAAGATCCACCATACTGAACTGCAAATGAAAATCACTGTTGAAACTGACATTGTTTTTTTTAAAAGAAAAAAAAAATAGGTATGTATAAATTAATAAATAAAGCCAGAAGAGAGGCATGTAGAATACTGCAGTTTAAATGATTTTCATATTCCAGGAGTGCCAAAGCATTTGTGGCAAACTGGGAAAATGTTCAACTCTTTCCCATCCAGTTTTTCCACAGATAATATGTATATGTAAGCAAAGAGTTATATAGGCTTAACTAATCATAATATATGTTTTATGATGCCTTAGTAGAAAATAACCTGAAGACACATCTTTAGTGCAGAGATAGAAGTCCCACAGAATACATATTTTTATGTCTTGCTCTCTCTATAATTGGTTCTGTAGCATACAGATCATGTATTGACATAAAATCAGATAAGCATACATGAGGCAAGAGCCTGGTACCAAGTCTGACCTTTTACTACACTATACTTTTTTATATATATAATTTATATATATATTTTATTAAATAGATACATGTTCTTCTCCTTGTTTTTCTCTCTGTTGTATAGTTTTATCCCTTTTTTTTTTTTTTTTTTCCAAAACCTTTTCCTTTCAGTCTTTCTCACCTACCTGTTATAATGTATTTTCCATATCACCTCAACAGCTATGATCAGTTTAGGCCAGAGAAGACATGAAAAGCTGGAACTATAAACTAACATCCTACACAGCAATGCCATTGTTCTACATTTTCCAAGGAAAGTTCTGTGGCCATTCACCTTCTCTCTGATTTCAAGCAGGTCTACTTGTATTTCATTAAATGACTGGTGGTATGAATGAAGGCACATTTTGGGCATAATCAGATGATACACATGAGGAAGTTCAAGCACAACAAAGCAAAATTAAGATATTGTGCAAGGAGTGTTCAATTGCTTCAGAGAAAGCATTGTCTTTAAAAAAAATATATATAACTCTTCATATATAAATATACAAACACAAAAATGTATAGACACAGACAGATATAAACTACTAGAAAAATATGTATACATTTTCTGCAAGAAACATTTACCTGCCATTCCAAATTCTTGCAGTAAGTTGTTTAGACAAATGCACAGCGCAATTTTGAACTAAACTAGTCTGCATACCATTTTTTTCTTGCTCCAGACTTTTTTATTAACAAGTTTCTTATTGCCATGTAATTATTTCTAGCTAATAAATGAGAATCACTTCAAGCCCAAACCGACTGGAGGAACTCTCCTTAACAAGAACAGTGGGTTCAGCTTCAGACTGACCAATGCATAAGGCACAGCTATTATTCTGACCAAATAATTTTCTTACAGCAATATCTGCTGCTTTCATTAATCTACACTTTTGGGTGCACTGTCTGCTTTTCAGCAGTCGTACTACAAAAGGCGGGTTACTTAAGAAACAATTAGGTGCGTATACAAAACAATTTGCAGGCAGTCTTACTCTTTCAGCTTCCTAAGTGAAGTGCCTTTCAAGGCTGATTTATAACACTGTCGTCTTCAGAAGGCAAAATAATTAATAGGAGCACGGACTTCTAATTTCAGTGACTTCCAGAGAAAGTGGATTTCATTTGATTTATGATGGCCGGTGACTTTGCATTTTATCAGTTCATTCACTCATTATTTATGCTGATGACCAATTTCAATGGGTCGCTATCATCTAACTCGCTACTAATCAAAGAGAATTAGGGTTCACTGCATTATTTAGAAGCCACTAATTTATCTTCAGAATAAGTATCAAGAATAGTTTGGGGCCTTCTACACTAAAAAGAAGCACAGCTGGCAAAGTCACAGCATTTGCTCAGTATTACAAAGAATGTTGTAGGGGCTACTTGCAGAAACTAGTACTTTTTACAGAAGTTTTAAAATGGGGCAGACTGTACAGGTGGAACACAAATATGAAACATCAAAACAATAAAATGAAACGCTTTCCATCTGACCTCCTACATAAAAATATTTAAAATGTGTTTTTCATTCCCTCTGCAAGCAATTCAAATATGCTTTATTTAAAACATTCTCTCTCTTTCTCTCTGCTAACTAAATGGGAGTCTCTGCACCAAAACAATCCTAGTTGGCATATCTCTCGTTTTAAAACCATTTGAATGTATTCTAGACACAAGAAAATAGATCAGACTGAAACTTACACATACAAAAATGGAGTTTTATCAGCAAGTAATAACACCAAATCCTATTCAATCATTTGGGGGGGGCAGGGAGAAAATTAGTTGTCTATTTCACTCTTGGTGAACAGAGCACAAAACCCCTCATTTCAGTATTTTTACACCTTCGCACTTTGACATGCATTTATCCTCCGATTTCCTGGTGGCTTTTTATAGAGCCCACCTTGCAGGAACAGCTTCAAACTGGATTTTGATCTTTTGGTGTAGGTGCATTACCTTTCTAAAACTGAGGTGGAGTGCATGGCCAGTAATTTCCCAGAACGGCACTGCCACATACCAAAGTAATAGTTTGGGGCCTTTTCCTAACAGAGCAATAGTACCTGCTCTGTTTTATCCAAGTTTTAAATGCTAAGCATGAGGGGGTGAGTTGGGGGGGGGGGGGGAGAAATGAAACATTAAACCTAGAGAGATACAGGAAACAATGATTCCTTGGGGCCTCCACGCACACTCGTGGCAGTCTTCCCCAAAATATCATCCATTCCTCCTTAAACAAACCTGAAGTTTAAATATGCAAAATCAAATATTTCCAAGGCTTCTTCAAACCCTCGATATCCCCAGGGCAAGAAGAAAAACCGTCACCTTTCAAGTCAGAGAAGGAGTGGACCAACGTCAGTGGTCTCCACTGCTATTTACTCTCTCGTCACACGCAGGTGTGGTGTCAGTAGATGGGAAAAGATAAGCCTTCAGAAGAAATTCGTACTTCCACACACACCCCTCCCCCCCCGTGTATTAAGGGACGCGAAACAGCCCTGGGCTGCCTACCGTCCCCGTGTGCTCGCTGCCCGCCCGGAGAAGACCCGCCGCCGCCGCCGCCGCCTTCCCGCCCACAGCCCCGCGGGCCGGTGAGTTACCTCAGCGCTTCCGCTGCCGGCCGTTCGCCCGCCGCCGGGCAGGCAGCCTAGCGAGGGACAGCCGGCACTAATAACCGACCCGCCCGGGCCCTGCCCGGCCCAGGTGCCCCCAGAGAAACCGCCCACACACGGGGTCGGCGGTGGCAGCCGAAATAAACCCGCCGCCGAAACTGCCCCTGCGGGCAGAGCTCCCCATACTGCTGATGGACCTACCTACCTCCCAGAGGCATGCAGGGGTTTAACTGGGGCTTCGGAGGCGTCTTCTGTAAGAAAGTGGTGTTTAGTACGAAAAACAAAAACACCACCCCCAAATAAGCACATTATCAATGTAATACTTCGAAATATGCCTTTTACACGCACTTGAAAGACTCTCCCCTCCTTAAAGACTGCCATTTTCAGAAGCATGCTGTTTACAGCCATTTCTCTAAGCTTTTTAGTTCTCTTTTACAATTATTTGCAAATAAAGTGTTCATTTCTGGAGCGCCCCCACACTACCTAAATTGGGGTTTTTATTTCAAGCACGTACATATGTCCTACAGCGTGCAAAGGGTGATTCCCATATATGTTTGCCCATAGTCTGAGGTCAACACACTGGGACATTAACATTAGAAAAGCAGATGCTGAATAATCGTATTACTGCAGGACACCATGGCAAGAATCTAGAAGGAAAGAATTAGGAAAATAATTATGTAAGGCTACCACTTTTATTGGATGAAACTGGTATTTTTGTTGCCAAACAATAATTACAAACTGATTGAAATGACTAAGTAGCCATTCAGATTAGTGTTCATCAGAGTTTTGTTCACATAAACACAACATGCTCATCATACTAATGATCTGAAATAAAACCCATGACTTGGCATAGTTTTCTGCACCATAACACAATTTACATTTAATTGCTAGTAAAATCAAGCTGAAACACTGCAAACCAGTTCGTCTTTACACTGCTTGCCTTTTCTTTGCTGTTAATAAGCATTAAAAGGATTTTTTTCAAATAAGCATTTATACCTAACTTACCAAAATTCAGTCACTTCTACTTCTGTTAATAAAAATTGCCTGTACACTAAAGCCTCCTAGGACCATTCAAATTTCTGCATTTATATCAGTAAGGATATAATCTCTTTTTTCCCACTAACGAATGCGTTTTACAAAAAACAATGTACATCAATGAAATCTGCAAATAGGCTTTTTTTTTTTTTAAATGGAAGTTAAAAAATGGAAGTCTTCAGTCTGAGTACAGCGCACCAAATCATTAAAACATAATATTACAAAAAACATTCTCATGTATACAGTTCTCCTTGCAGGAGACAGAGAAGAATTTTTTTGTTCAATTCTTGTTTGTTTTCAAATTTTCAACTTGCAGACAAAATTCACAAATATTCTATGACATATAAAACTGCTCATACGCTTCAGAAACCCACTTCTGTAGCCAGCACTAGGCCAACATTCCAACTGGATGAAAAAAACCTTAATCTATAGTAATTAGTTAATATAGCAGATACTACTACTAATGTGAAAACGGCAGGACAGTAAAAGATCAGGATCTTAGCAGTAGCATTTGCATCACGTGCTTATTACATAAACAAATTTTAATTAATCTGCCACAAATATTGAGCAAGTGAAGTCTCCTGAATCTCTCATTTGGACAGACAATATAAAAAGGTAATTTATAATTTATGAAAATCCCGAGTGAAATTCTCAAACAGGCTTATTTAATAGATCACATGAATCTAAAAAAAAAATAAACCAATTTTCCAAGAAACTAAATTCCTTAATGCACAGAGAGTAACAACGCAAGACAAAGGTGTGAGAAATGGCCTAGTTACTGGGTAAAATAAAGAGATAATATTTTCTGTGCTGAACAAAACTGATACCTACATGAATATGTCCACTAAGGCCAAGAACTGAACTACATATCATTAAAAACAGAGATATATAGGGAAAATGTTCCAAAGATTAGTTTACTTCAACTGTGGCAGCAAAATCCATGAGCATTTGCAAAGCCCTTAGTCCATGGAAAAAGCTCTTTATCGCACTGGAATTGCCATACATACTTTCCCTGTGTCTCCAAGACCACACCTTAATGAAGTAAAAGATCCACCACAAACCATAACGGGACTCATCTCAGCAAAAGCAACAGGTTTTATACCAGCCAACAAATTTTCTAGATATTCTGAAAAAGGATATGCTTCAAGACTGAAATCCATCTCTTAACTTTGCATGCTAGTATAATCTCCAAACTCTGTAGAGGTCTCCCTTACATATATGTACATGAAGTTAATGTTTGCAATCAATTATAAAACAGTCTTAAAGATGGGAGTGCAGTGGGGAGGAATGTGCCCACAAGAGAATCAAAAAAGGTGCTTCACAAAAGAAGTTTCCCTTTTTCACCCAGTCTGGCATATTCTTAGGATAAATAAAAAAATCTGCTGACTTAGAGTTATTTTTTTAACATTTTTTTAGTAATTATACATTTATCAATGCTGTGAATTAGCATTGAAACTTTACTTTTTATATTTTTCTTTCTAAATAGCTAGAGACATTTTGCATGCCCAACAATTGAACAAATAGATTTTTAGACTCCTATATGACCTCTTCAAGCAAGCAGCTGTAAAACTTCTATTGTTCATAAAATCCTGCATATGTACATCCCCAAGTCCCCCCTTCCATTCAATATATATGAAAATGCAATTTACTGTACATCAAATGAAAAATGCAGTTTTCAAATGCCTGACAACAGGTGCTAGTTAAATGATCAGACACTATTTGTTACCTAGTCTCTTACTTTCATTTGCAGCATGATAAATTGCATTTTAGCAGAGTACTGCGATCTAAGAGGTCTTGACATGCTTTTATTGATTTGCATAGGTTATATGCATGTATTCCTGTTTGTAGGCAAATAGTGCCATGAGTAAATTCAAGTCACCGTGCCTCTGTTTCAAGAAAATTGCAGTCATCACAGGGGAGCCAAGATGGAGTGAGGTTGGGTAAGAGAGACACATGCAGCCCATTGGAATCTTAGAACCTCTATTAAGATTTATAGGCTGCAGGATTCTTTTGGGCTTCAGCATTATTCTTAGTAAACCCTTTCTGTCTTCAGTTGTTTATAAAAACTGGCAGCTTTAGCAAAGACAGAAGCTTATGTTGTAGGTAGCACAATTTAACATAATAGTGATAGCCTGTCCTCCAAATATCCTGATACTGATTTTGAAAAAGAAACAGTGCATGTCCTCGATTCTCTTTACCATAATTTGAAAGGTTTTCTTATTACTAAACAGTAACCTTCTTGCCTGCATTTACACAACACTTTGTGGCCCCTGTTAGTTAAGGTTAGTTAATATATCTGTCCTCTCTTACCTCTTCTCAAGTCAGCCAGTATCATTATTCGCCTCTTAACAAAAAGAAACAAATCCTCAATAGAAAGTTTAGATACCTTCCCTATGGGGTAAAAATAACAGCTCTAGAATTAGGAATTGAAACTTCCATGCTAGCGTTTTCTTCAGGCTGGGAAAGATATGATCCACCATCACCACAATTTGCTTATAATTCCCCTAGTTTAGTATCAGCACATGCACACATGCCAGCACTCACCGCATTAACTAAAGAGAAAGCTGCTGGAATATACACAATACCCCCACGCAGGAAGATTACCTCTATGCTTGCACACACATCATTTTGTATCACAAATGTTGGAGCTGGCATGCAACGTTCAGACTGGTGTCAACCTATCCAGGCTACTGATCCAATCATTTCCTTGTAAATTTGCACACTACTGATAAAGGTTCAGGTTATTGGGGGAACCGTTAATCTATCAGGAAAAGGGTTTAGACTTGACAGGCATACTTACACCTCAGAGTATTCAAGGAGCTCATATTTGTATGTTATTTCAGTACTTAAAGTGTACTGAAGAACTGTTTCAGTGTGGTAGTTTGGCATTAACTTTGATGGAATTCAAGTATTGTATTCTTCTCTCTACCTGTATCACAAATGCTAACGCCAATCAAAATTAATCTAATTGTAATTTTGAGCTCAAAAAAAGGAATACACAACAAATATTACGAAAAAAACATTATGGGATAAAAGTAGGGCAATACAGAATGCTGTATCTCAGAAAACATCCTAATTTGACATAGACACCTCCATTCATGTGTTACTAATAAATTCTAAATAACTAAAACTACTGCATGTGAGCCCCAACTAACATCTAAAATAATTGCTCATGTTATCAATTTTACTTCCCTACAGGTTTCTCGGTTTATGAAGATTCTATTGTATATATCTCAACAAAGAATGAACTACAGACTGTGTTTACAGAGACTATAAAATTAAATGGATCAGCACATCAAGATGCATCCTGAAAACATTTTTGCTTACTGTCCACCCAGCATATGTTTCCATACAGTTTAGCAGATGATAATGATGTACTGACTAAGGCCGAGAGCCACAATGTGGTAGAGAGCTACATCTGATTTACACTGAAACTGGGAACTCATTATTGAATATAAAGTATGTTTTTTTAAGATTAAGTCTACTTGGAAAAGCCATCATGAATGAAGCAACATTGCTAAATATTCTTTTAAATTGTACACAGAAAGCTGTCCCCTTTAGAACATCTGTAACAGACAAATGACTATTCCACAAATTTCTAACTTCAATATTATGACTTTGCAGAAGTAGTATTTAGATAGTTCTGCCTAGAAGCTTTACAGTGTATTTTGAGGAAGACTTACAGATCCACTACCTTCAGCTTCAGCTGCTCATTCATGCTTCCACACTAACCTTGCAATTGTAACAACTGCTTGTGGAGTTACATGATAAGCAGCAACAGGGAGATGAATCAACGAAGAAGCCTTTTTTTCCTCAGATCAATTTTGACATGGGTCAGTTTCTGATCTGGTCCACCATTCAGCCCCAGCTATAATAAGAATTAAACAACTGAAGTGTCCTATGGTCAATGGAAATGTAGGAACAAATGGTGAGGACTATGTAAGGTGCCACTGCTCATCAGTTTACTGCCTATTAATTTACAGTCTTAGTCAGAATACACAGAGAAATATTTCATGTGGAAAAAAAAGCTTAAAAGTGCATCTGTGAAACAGGAGAAAAACAATGAGCGAAGGAAGATGGGTGAGCACAAGTAAATTACACAACACCACAATGATAGGTCACTGTCAAATCCTGTATGCACTATGTGTCAGAAGAATTTCAAAAGGAATTTGAAGAGGTAAAAATGAGGTGGCTTGCTAGATGCTTTTGGAAAAGCCCAAGAAGCGGCACAGCAGGAAGAATATGTTCCATCTTTAAAATATTTTGTATAAAAATATACTCATATATTTATAAACTTAATACTGAATTTATGTGGACGTATGTTTTCAGAGGGGGGGACCTTGTGAAAATACAGGTCCAGCCTTTTTTACCTATGTACGAGAAATATATTTGACTTTAAATTCCATTTAGATTGTTAACATTTAAAGGCAGGGGAATCACAGGAATGTCTAAGCAGAGCTGGCCCTTACAGTCAGACGCTCATCTGTGAATGACAGGATAAACAATTTGCAAAATTTCAGAACAAAAATTCTGTCAATTTTCCCAATAATATTCAAAAACTACTTAAAGCAAATTTATCAACCTGAGCCACTGCAATTCAGTTCCCTCAAGTCATTTAGTTTGAGAGAGTGAACGAGAATATGTACCCTGTCCTGAA
The DNA here is from genome assembly GCF_964188355.1 of Buteo buteo. Classification (NCBI taxonomy): domain Eukaryota; kingdom Metazoa; phylum Chordata; class Aves; order Accipitriformes; family Accipitridae; genus Buteo; species Buteo buteo. The sequence goes on from NC_134174.1 coordinate 43,605,043, forward strand.
TTAATTTTTGCCTCCTGACTTTCAACCTCGAAACCCTTCTTTACTTAAGTCTCCTAAAATGGTACACAGAATAAAAAAATTATCCTGCATATTACCATACTGCCAGTGAAAAAAAAAAAAATTACTACTTTCAGTATATCGGTATTGACTCTACCTAGCCTGTTGGGCTCATTCTCCAGCCCCAAGTTCACATTCATGCACAGCCTATAACAACAGGCCTATGTTCTGAACTTGCCAAAGGTTTTGCCTATTAAAGCAAACTTTTAGAAATAGGTCACAATTCAATACCCATGACATTTTACTCAGGTCATTGACACAGGCTGGTATTCAAGAAGAATATCCACCAGCCGCCAAGCCTTCAAGCACTCCTTCTCTCCAGATATAAAAGATCAGTTTGTACATCCTTCCCAGCCACGAGACTAAAAATATGCTAGCAGAAGTGGCCACAAGCACAGTGCTCTACTGCCGTGAAAGTCTCTCTTTTAGGAAAGCAATTAAGCACAACAACTAGCATAGCCCAGCAATCTGACTAGGCAATAATAGTTACTTGAAATCAAAGCACAGAAAGGTATAATATTAACAAGGACACCAGCTGATATCTCTTTACTAAGAAAAATCTTCCAGCTAAAAAGCATCTATAATGTTTTTTTCATAACTAAGCAATGAAAAAAAAAAAGAATCAAACCCTGTGTACCTTGCAAAAGACAAACAAAACTTTGCAAAACAAAAACACGGGGGAAAAAAGAAGAAAAAAAGGAATGAAAGTGGGTTTAGAAGTTCTATATTGCAAAATTCAAAAGTCTGCAGAACCAAAAAGGGCTCTTGGGATTTCTTGCTAAAGACCTTGCCTCTGGTACAAATCACCTATTTGTATTAACCTCAGAAAAGATATGAAAGATTGTTCAGTTTCTCCCTAATGAGAGGAATTTAACATGGTTGGCATAACATTCCATAATAATATTTCTATGCAACATCTTCACTAACACTTCAAAAGCCATCAAAAATTTAACAAAGAAAATTATAATTAATATTACAAAACATGGAGATGAACAAATTAGAGTAAGTGGCACTATCAAGGTATTGTTTTTCTCCCTCTCTCCTTCTACTCTGTGGAGAGATAATTAGGTTTGCTTGAGTTACTATTAATTTGCTGATGCAAAATACATTAAAGAGGATCATTTCCATTCTGGGACTTGTCTATAGAGGGGAAGTATGCCTTTACACAGAAAAATATATGATTGACCACCGTATCATGTCTCATAGTTATGGTACTTCAAAATCATATTTTTCACATATTCTTGCTCTCCTCTCCCCTTGTTTCAAGGTCATCTTACTGCAACTTTCACTTAAGCTGTAGTCCTGTAAACAATTTTCCATACTTGCGTAAATTCACACATGTGAATACTTTGAACACACTTGTTGCACAAGGCTAAGCACTCATAGGAAAATTCCCAGGAACCTAGCAGGAACTTCAGGAGTAGAAGGGATGCCTAGGTCATGCAAATACATGGGAAAACCTTTAAGCACCATTTTGTTTATAACAGCATGTCTATTGCTGGGAAAGGCTCCACTCACTTTTACATAAATGACTAATAATTAACATGAACTAGTCCATAACAAAAACTTTGCTAACTTAAGAGTAAGCATTTTATAGATGTAGATGACCACCACAAAAGCAGCTCTCCATCAAGAAAAGAAGATCGTTAGGTACTTGTACAAGTAGACTTGAAAGATACCTTAATGTAACAGTTCATCATTGCAGAATGAACTATAAAAAAGATCAGATGAACTTTAAAAGAGTGTGGTAAAGATAAAATGCACTCCTCCAAACCTTTTGGACATTAGGAATTAAAATCTGATGCAGAGATATACATTGCAGTTAACATCCCAGAGTGAAAATGTAAGAAATTCTTGGAAAGATAACATACAAAGGAGTTTTCTCACACAAACAGAGAAGCAACAAATCAGCATTAGTGCTTAAACCATCAGAAAGGTTAATTCCACAGATCAAATGGATTTTCGGGGCATCTTTTGCACATTCAGACCTTTGTATTCAGAAGCTTGTCAAATAAGGCACTCAGAGAGCAAAGAAAGTAGCCATGTAGAACCACATGTACAAGCTCATAAGGTTGACATGCTATCAGCATGCAAAAACAGTAAATCTATCCACATTTTAGTAGCCTTCTATCTAAACCCTACTCCCTCTGGAAAAAAGTGTGTTCAGCAGTATTATAGCACACACACTTTGTTTGTGCTTATTAAATAAAAAGAAAGGATCACCTTCAACCATATTAATGATGGACTGGTGGATGAAGGATGTCTGCGAAAATTCACAACATCTGTTTGCTCCACTCTCTTCTCAGCGTGCTGCACCTATTCCTCATGCTTAATGATGCTCATCCACTCTGCAAGTTTTACGAACAAATGTGTGTTTAGCCACATTCATCATTCTGAATGAGCGTTCTTGATGAAGCATCCACTGGCCTGTTTCGCTCTTTCTGCTACACTTTAACAAATGACAACTGCTCTACGTATTTTTCATTTGTTAAAAATAAAAAGCTAAGTGAAGAATAGGCCCAGCAAATTTTTCTTTTACTCCTCTGGTAACTTTACTAGAAAATGTAATACTACATGCATTTAAACTCTATACAAATTCACATGCACAAATCTAAATGGTGCATATAGATGTATAGTATTTTCAAAACACTAAGCAGCAGAATACAGTGTATCAACAGCATATCAGAAAAACATTCTATCCCATACCAGCAGGAGTAGTTCAATCTTCTCATGAAAGTGATGTATTATGTCTCACTACGATCAGCTAGGGGACTGATTCTGTGATGTACACAATGCCTTGACATGAGACACTTGGCATCTTTTGGTACCAGGCCAGCAATACATCATAGTGGACACCTGCCTTCCATCTTCCAACTTTCCTCCTTTAAAGCAACCCAATATTTAAAGGAAAAGACATGTTTCCCAGAAAACATGCATGCTGTAAATGCCATCCTAGGAATGAATTCAACAGTGAATAACAATGCATGTCAAACCCATGATATTTTTAACAATTAGAAAAATGGACTATAAAGAATATTAGTGAGTAATCAGAGCTAAAGAATCAAATCTAATACAAAGAAAGTGCGCAGAAAATTTTAAATGTGGAACATCTTCAGAAGTTATATTTCAGAATTTAAAGTAACTCAAAATTTTCACTTGAGTTAGTGCACAGAAAAATTAAAATGTTCATCCCAATAATAATTTTCCTAAACATGTCTTTATGAGATTACTGATGCAGGATACAGTGGAACATTCTCAGGCTCATCTTCCAGTAGTATTTTCTATGTTTCCAAAAACTATGTAGATTAAACAAGTTTTTTGTGAAGGCATTCTACCCCTGCTTAATGGTATTTCTGTGCTTTACTGATTAAGCCTTTGCGAGCCCCTTCTGGCTGTACTGGTTGTCTGGGTTCATCTGTATTAGTCATAACCAGGAGGCCAGTGGGTGCATTGGATGAAGCATGTTACAGTCTAAAATACCAATGACCTTTATTATGAAGAATGTTTATTGCAAGACAGGCATCTAAGATACAGACAAGTATTGTGGTTCTTGTTTTCATGTTACCCTTTTAATAAATAGGTTAGGGGAAAAAGTAGATCCTCTAAAAGGATCTTACAAAGTTTGCCATAGGTTGCCTTCCTTCTGAGAAGCTCTACAACAATTTTCCTTGAATAACATACTTTGTGATAGTTCACAATGAAATAATCATGGGCCAAAAGAAGTGAAGGAGGAAGTTTTGACTTCTATTCCATAAGAAAAACCCACTATTTATAAAAAACAAATCCTAAAATCATTATGTCTAGGCAAAAAAAAAAAGGCATGACAATCCAATAAGAAGTTATAATTCAGTGAGTAGTAGGATCCAGAATCAAACATGTAGAACTTCTCAGATATTGAAACTATTTTAAAAAACTGTACTGCCTATGAATCTTTTAAAGCCAAGCAACACACAAAATAACCCAAATAATTTCTTACTAAAGCAGATAAAAATTCTCTATTAAAACCTCTCTCTTTAAATAAATTAATACTGGCATATACTGATAAGGTCACTGAGAACAGCAATCCTAACAAAAAGAGCCTTAAACTTATATGCTAAATTATATCAACTCCTTAAACTTAGATACTGGTAATGCTCAACTAGACAACGAGTGAAGTGGACCAATTATCAGAATTCAGACTTCGGCTCCAACCTGGGAGTGATAGAGTAGCATTATGGTGACATGCAACTCTACAAAAGTAAATCCTACACTAATGGTATGGTTGGTCAGATGAATGCTACTTTATCCTGTTCCTGAGAATCTACATATAACTTAGAAGGCATCAAACATTAAAGAAATAAAAACTAATTAAAACCTTTACAAATTATATCCTGCTTTTCCAATATTTAAATGTAAAAACTAGTATCAGCTCCCTTCAACCTTATCTGAAGCCATTAAGTCAGAGACACTGACTGGCAAACTTACCGCAAAGCAGCATTTTTTGGTAAGTTATGTTCCATAACAAAAATGCATTCAATTATGGAATACAAATGAAAATGTACTCAAATTCAATAAAAGTTATCATAAATAAAAGTTATCATAAATCAGCATGCAATGGTATACCCTTTCACAAATCACTACAATGTAAAATGAAGATCACAAATTTCAAGAATCAATTTTTTGCCAAAGTTTAGTAAGAACTTCATGTGATGTCTCAAGATGGATAAAAAGAAGGGCAGAGGAGAGACCTATATAGTAAGTCAAGTGAAGTACATAAAAACAGAATCACTAAAATTTAATAGAAATTGCAACAAATGTCTGTTCAGGCTCCTCTGAGGTACAAGTACTCAAGGAATCCATTATTATGCATAAGAGAAAATTGTCCATAACAAATTTATAAGCTATATAGAAAATATTCCTCTACAGATATCTACAATGAACACTGTAAAAGAACTGATAGCAGCTGCATATTTTTGTTACAAAAAGGAATTTGTAATTATAATAAAATACACAAATTACTAGTTCCTTAAAAAAAAGAGTGCCTCTGATCATCATATTTCAGAAATTAAGTCCCACAGAGGATTTTTTTAATATAAAAAAATTAATTTACATTTTTTGCTATAAATGCTTTTTTCTCTACTGTAAAGCAGATCTGTATCTGAAAATAGAAGAAAGGATTTATGCAAAAATAACCTCAAGGGGATCATTACAGAAACACAAAAAGTAATTTTCTACTAGAATTGTAAAATGTATTTGCAATAGATGTTTAAAAATATGGCTGCAAAATACATAAAACATACAAATGAATGAGATTTAATACAACTGCAATAATTTAAATGGTATCCTTATTTAAGTGACAGACTGATTAAGCCACAAAGCATAGTTTCCAAGGGAGGATGGGGGGAACCTTTTGCTAATCTAAAATTAGAGTGATATTGAAATTGATACGTGTATTCTGTACTACATAGATACATAGCCATCACATTCATTCTCATGACTTATGTATGCATAGAGTATAGATAGTTTATTAGTCTTCCTGAAATAAATCTATAGACATAATTAATCACTTGACAGAAAAAAGGTGGGGGGATAACATTACTGAAAGCAACAAGTACAATTCCATACCTCTATGAACAAGAGAAACTGAAAACCAGGATGATAGTGCTCTTACCCATGCAGAATAGCAGTGAGCGCTGTGTGCGCTCACTCCCACCAGAATTAGAGAGTAGCAGTCTACTTTGCAAGTGGTCCCAACAAGTCCACAAATGTCAGTGCGCCCGTCTATGACTGGCAAGGGAGGCTACAGAACTTGCAAAGCAGTTACAGTCTAAGACTTACGTTAACTCAAACTGTACAATAGGTCTCAAGAAACACATCACAGTACTTTTGAGAAAATCAGAGCACAAATAACCCATAGATTACTGCAAATTACTCTGACAAAAATAAGTCCAAGCATATCTGACAGTAAAATTACACTCTCCTCAACAACGGTATCCCTTAGGTAATCCCCCTTCTCTCCCCATCCTGAATGTTAAATTGTCTCTTAGCTTTATAACAAATCAAAGCTAAAAGCTGCACACTGGCATTGAAGCACTTCTTTTCATCTTACATAAATTTTATTTCTTCTCAATAGCATCAAGTGTGGTATTTTTTATGAAAATTATGAAAAGCATCATAAAGAAACAAAATGTAAATGATACAACAATTCAAAGCATCTTAAGGGCACTGTTTCTGCTTTCTGCAAGAACATCACACAATTTCTTCCTCTATTGCAGGTTGAGTTTATGCTTTTCCATGGAACAACAATGCCTGTGAGCTATAGGGGTTGTACTTCATTTTTTTCCCAAGGAAGCGAAAGGGTTAATATATTTTAGACCCTTACAAATATGATGTTCTCAGATGAAAACAATGCTAAGTTGCTCATGAAATATTAAAGATCAGCACCTAGGACAAGATTTAAGTTCTTCAACAGAGGTCTTCTCTTAAGCCTTGCCTTAATTTTCCCATGGACTGAATCAGAGGTTCTATCCAAGTATTGCTTCTCTTTTTTTGTTTTTTTCCCCTCCTATGTGTGATCTTATCCAGCAATGAAGGCAGCTCATTTTTTAAATTTATCTGCAGAATCAACCTGACACATAGTCATCTTACACACAGAAATCACAGAAATGTGAATGGGGACAGGATGTGGTAAGGCAGAAAGTGGAAGAACTGCTGACAGAGGATATTTGTTACTTCTCTAACATACACTTCAAAAAGCAGTTCATATATACAAATGACTTAATTCTGATGTTTTCTGCTAAGGACAATTCCATGTCCTAAAACAGATTCTTTAAATTTTTCTCCTCCTTTTAGCCAGCTATAATTTTAATCCAAATGCAGCTCTTCATATTTTTGCTTTATCCTTTAAAAAAGTTCCTCCTTTGTATTTATAACTGCACTTCCCCTCTTTTTCCATGTATCCTCAAACACTCTTGAGCTCTCTTTCCAGAAATACATGTCATGAACCAAGCAATACTGTGGATATATATGGCTTGGTACCACGGGGCGGGGGGGGGGGGGGGGGGGAATTAACTACAATTTGCCTGTATATGGTTCCCAAAATTTCACTGTTCATGACAGGTTTCATCTAATTGGAAGTCCCTTATCAATCATTATGTACACTTCTCCCCATAACTGCTTTCTAGCTTCTTATCTCTATATAGAGACTGACTGTGCTGGGGAGACTGTTTAGGAGCCCTCTCTCTGATGCGATAGCTGAAATTTCACCAAGTGAAAATCTTCTGGCTTTTCCCATGTTCATTTTAGTCTCTACCAATCTCTTTGTGTCATTTCCCTACCTCCACAAGTGGCCAGGATTCCTCCAGTTTTTTATCTTATAAACAGTGTGCTGCTTCCTTCCACACCAAGGCATACAGGCAGCTTTGTCAAAGGCCCCCAGACATACTGAAGAATCTGGACCAATTCCATTTATTTATAACTGTGAAAAAGTAATAAATAAAATAAAGAAAACTTTGGTACTGGGATTTGATAGTGGGATAGTAAAACACTCATAACAGGAGAATATATAGCAAATTAGTTTTGGCTGGTTCGGACAGTACAAAAGTGAACCTATAAAACACTTCAGAAACTCTGAGACTCAGAGACCAAGTGTTTTGTCCTAATGACAACAGGCAAACCTAGCTTTATGAGAAGGGTTTTCCATTGAGTATTCAGCATTTTCCTTCTTAAGCACATGAGTTCCCCACTGACCTGAAGAAATGTTGAAACTACAAATGCACTCTGTTAAGAAATGCACTTGTTATTTAGGAACTGCCAAATTTAAGACTGTCCTGTGCAACTTTAATGCAGTCTCCTAGCATATATTCAATATACTGCAATAACACAATCACGTTTGCTTCTGAGATTACTCAATTCTCTAAATAATACTCTGCCAACTAAGAAGATGGGATGAGAGGACAGCCATGTAGATGAAGGACCACGGTAGTAGGGGAGAATGGGGACCAGCTGAGCAAAGAGGACACAACAAACAACCAGGATGGGGTAAAGATCCTGGGGACAACTGACCCTGGGACCTGGCAGGCCCCAACACAAGTGCAAGAAAAGATGGTTATGTAAGGGAAACAATGAAAGAAATCTCACACCTGGCAACCGAAATGTCTGGGCAAAGATGAAAGCCAGAGGAGAAGTCTGAGGATATGAAAGAGAAGATTTGGATGCCTACTCTTACCAGAGGTTTTGATCCTGACTCCTCCATAAAATCTAGAATGATATGCAGGGAACATGACCATGTTTTCAGATGGGCTGCCTGTCAGATTTCCTAATCACATCTGAAAAAACCCAGAGGTCTGAGTGGCATGTGATAATAAAAGAGATGTGGCCCAGGAAATAAAATGAAGGTAAAATGGAGGCAGTATGGTGTTACCTTGATCGGTACTGTAGCCCACAAACTACCTGATGCCCAGCATTAACAGTGAAAAATCACACACCACAAGGGGTCTACCTGGTCTATCTGCCTTAACAACTAAATAAAAGATAACAGCAAGTTTCTAAGGACAAGATAAAACCAAGGGTACTAGGTCTTATTTGAGTTAGTTGAAGATAAAGGGGTTCTTAATTGTCCTCATTTTCTTGTTGCTATATACCCATAAACGAACATCCATAAAAATAATTCCACTACCAAACTCTAAACTTAGGTTTTATTTTTCCATAACTCCAGACTTGCCTTGCCTAAGCACAGCTTTTGGCAGGACTGCCCTAACAGCCTCCAGTACTTGGCAAGAGAAGATGAAAAAGATGCAGAATAATGTCAGCTTGAATCACTATCTGCTCATATAAATATATTTCCAATAATATATATTAAAATGGCATAAATATTTTCATTGACCAACATGCCACATTCTTGGATAAGAAACTTAGTAACTTCTCTTCTTGTGTTCTTTGGAAACAAACAAAATTTCAAATGTATTAAACAAAATTTCCAACATGATTAACTCAAGTTAATCTTAAAAAGTTATATTTAGATCCATATCTTACAAGGCTTTCAAGTTATATAGCACTTTACAAGTAATTTGAGAAGGCCCAGCAATACCCCTCTCATAAAAATTATACTAGTCTTTCCTTCAGCAGACTCAAAAGAAATAGGACAATCTAAATACTCGAAATACTTACTATACTGCAGTGTCTTTAAAAAAAAGTTCTTCAATAATGTTGCGCCTGCTAGTAGCATTCAGAGAAACTTTGTTTTCATCTAGTTTTATTGTACAACCCTATTTAAAAAGTCACCACATGAATCTAGCCTGACACATATAAATATTTCACACTGACTAATAAAAGGTTGACATATAAGGAATAAATATTGTGTGTGCTAGAACCAGACTAGACTTTAGACACACCTGAGTTCACCTTTTAAATAGGACATGTTAGCACTATGTATCCTGATGAAATCAGACAGACCACACGCCTGTCATTGCCTTAGCTGGGCAAGAGACATGACTGGTGCTCAGAACTTCAGCCAGAAATGCAATTACGTGGCAGTAAGAAAATTACACTCAAAGAATGAAGTTTAGCAGAGACATTTTGCCATTTTTGGTCCATCTCTTATAAGGACGCCATTTTATTAATTTGAAGTGATAAAGCAAGTTTAAATACATTTGAGAAAACAACTTGAATACCAAAAAGTAATTTCTTCTTGTATAATTTTATACTTTCAAATCTTTTTTTATTTTATTAATCCAGCACAGATAGCAAATGATTTTCAATACTGCAATACATGAAGGATGGCATCATGAATTAGCAAGAATCTACAATTTTTAGTACTACTGCTCCACTGTGTCAAGAGTTATATTACACAGCTTTATCCTAGGATCATTTCTAGGGTATGACACCTAAACCTTGACAGTCCTACATCCATCTTCTAAGTATATATGGCACAAGTACAACACATTCTCTTGAGATGGATTTAGCACAAAAATCTATTTTATAGAATTTTCTTCATAATAAAAACCTCTCCAATCATCAGTTTCTCATACTTTGCCTTCCAGGTACACACATACTTTAGAGAGTGTGTTTACTTTTTTTTTTCCTTTCACAAATAGTAATTCATCCATTTCATATAGCAAGTAGAGCATTATATGTCCAGCTTCCCTGTGTGTCCTCTTTTCCATTAGGAATTTTTGTTAGGATAGAGTTTGAGGACTCTTAGCGAGCACCTGACTAGAACCATGGGCAGGTCTCAGTAAGTCTGTAAATCCCAGAGATGCCTCCACAGAAGTACACAGTTAGTGCTCTGCATGCTCAGTATGTTAACTGCTTTCCAGAAGAATTAGCTCACTTTCTAATGCACTACATAGAGCAGATATATATTTATTTCTGAGAAATTCCAGACAAAAAGCAGAAACCCCTAACAAATACAAGGCTTGGTCTACTTCTGGCTGCTCAGATGTGACACAAGTCAGATCTGTACCTGTAATTGTTCAAGAATGTTATTTTGTAATAACAAGGTTGCTTCCTGGTTAATTTAAATTAATACACTTTGAAAAAAATAGATTAAACTGGAAAAGATTCATTATGGAGTAAGAACACTCATAGCAAAACAAATCAAGAATATAACTATATAAATAAAAATATATTAAAATTGCATTTTACTATTTCCTAGATAAATTTTGTGTAGCAGAGCACTAGAGTAAACAAATGTTTTAAGTGTGAAGGGGGTCCCATCTCAGTCTGTAACAGACTCAAATTCTGATTAAACATCTCTTAGTAATTCATTTCAAATCATCCCAACTATTTATTCTAGTCAAACTTTTCAGAGGAGAAAGATTAACTCGTCTCATTTGCTCCCAGCATCCCATGGAGCCTTCAATCTCATATGTCATAATAAGTTAAGAAAACTAAATTACAAAAACAAGAAGTCAGGAGGACACGTTATCGCCTGCTCCAAAGAGGTGTTATGCAGCTATGTTAATATTTGTAAAGCACTTTGGATTCCCTGATAAAAACAGCTATACACACAGGAAATATTACTGCTAATGAATGTTACAAACACACAGTACTTTCTTGAGGACCTGCTCTGGCTGTAACAACACTTGCTTGCTCTTGGCTCCCATTCCATCAGCCCCAACACTTGAGAAACTCTTTGGGGTTCCTTGAACTAAAATAAGACACAACAGGACATACAAAAAAAACCCCAGAACATGGGGGCAGGGTGGAAATCAACAGAAAAGATTGGGGAAGGGGTGAGATTGCTCTTAGAACTTCTGGCAAGAGAAAAACAAATGGAGAGTACTGGCATGAGAAGGAGAACATGAGGCACAAACAACTCAACTCTTGGTATGAGGGGAAACAAAGTTCCAGAGAAATCCCAGAGTGCTAAGGGAGAAAAAAGAAGAAAGGCAGAAAGATCTCCTGGCACAGAAGAAGGTGGTTCAACAGGTTTGAAAAATGAGCAAACTGTCAGGTGTGGACAGAAATATGCATAAAGCTGCTTGTATAATGAGCTTGGCCTACTGTGAAACCACCACAGCCCTAAGCATATACACACACAACAGACAACTCATCCCCAGAGTAATGCCTTGGTGTTTGGGGTTTTTTTAAACCTGTCAAGAATTACATTACATATCCTTTTGCAGTATTTTCTTTCGCAACATAAACACAAGAACACAAAAAAACTAGTTAGCAACCTGTTCCAGTAGTGAGAGAGAGCAGAAGAGAGACACTAGCAAGAGATCTTCTGCTAGTTTTGAGTTCTAAATAGCAAATTATCATTGTTACAGCAGGAAAAATCTCCCCACACTCTCCTAGCTTCTTCCTATATGAGAAAAACCAACAATGGCCAGACAGATGACATGTGCTTCAGTGTCCAGAAGATTTCCAGTCATCTTTCTTTGATTCTGAAGAGTCCATTAGTATTTCTTTCTATTTGTTTTTTAACTTTTGGTTACAATTCATGCAACATCAGAAAATCACGCCTTCAGAACAAACATTAGGATCTCAAAGTGCTAGGAGCAAAGCACACAAACAGTGGGAGGAAAAGGGAGCAAATTTCTAATGCAAAGTTTTGGAATCCCAACTGGTAGCCCTGATTCTACAAGCACACCCATGGGTTCAGACTCTTTCCTTCTTTCACAGGGAAACAACAGCAGGATCAAAGTCAGAGACTACTAAAGACAGAAGCTCTTTCTTTATATTCAGATTCAAAACAGAACAGCCAACATCAGAGAAAATGAAAAGAAAACATCCCAAATAAACAAGGCAGGGCTGGGTTACTCCCTCAAAACTCCTGTGGGTTTAGGCATGTAACTCGCCAAAGAAGGTTTTGAAAACACAAACAGATGTGTTTCTCTTAATTCCCAAATAGTGGTCAAGACAAACTAAGTCTTAAAACTCCAAGTATTCACAGCATGAGTAAGAATTGGGATGGAATCCCCTCAACCTCAGCCTGCTAAGGTACATATACAAGGGAGAACACTGTGCCACACAACTATAAGACTAGCTTGTCTGAATGACTAAACCACAATTTCTGTAACAATTCCATTCTGCTCTGATTTTATCTCATGATCTTCAGCTTGATAGACTGCATCTTATTTGCATTACAAACTTTGTTAGCAAGTCACTACTGCTCAGAATGAATCTTGACAAAACAGGCATACAGGAGTCTGTGCTCACACACTGCTAAGCTGCCTTTTCTGGGGCAAAGATTACACGCAACAACTGCTCCTCAGTAGAGTCTGTTCAGCTGCAGCTAGGCATCCCAACAGAACTTGCAGGAGAGCTCCCCAAGCTTCAACACAAACCAGGCAGCCTAAGCCACTATATCACGAACAGAAGACCCATTGAATTGGTAGGGTATATAGCCACTGTCTTCCCCAACCCAGCCAAAACCAGCACTCAAAAACACATGAAAAGGACAGTATGAAGCCAATGATCTATTAAGAGAGACTGTTGCATTATGTATTTGTGCTATTAAAGAAACCAAACAGAAAAACATGGCACCGTTAAGGGAAAGGTATTTTTTAACTTGACAGTCCCATATGGTTTTATGTCACACTTGCAGTCCAAGCTGTGTTTATACTACTCATTTGTTTTTGCTAAATATCATCTATTGGAAAGTATGTTTAAGATTAAAAGGCTTTTCCCACTGTAGAACGTAATTTGTAAGACACATTCATAAATTTAGAATGCTTTTTTAAGATCTAATCTGGAAGTAAAAGCTACCTTTGTGCACATTAACTATCTAATACTATCTGCTCAAAGGTGACTTGTCGAAGACCAGCAAATAAAGCTAAAGGTAAAAAACTGCTCCCTTCAGGATGCATCCTGTAGTTAAAATGTCATTGTTTGCATAATAAAGTACTTCATGTCTTTAACCTTAGGTGTAAATATTGTAAATGATATTTCTTTTTCTGATAATTAAACTTAGTGTGCAAAAAAGTGACAACTAGTTATAAAATCTCATTTACACTTACCACCCATACTGCTTTTAGAATGAGTGATAATGCTTTTAACTATCTTCAGCTGAGAAATACCGTTTATAATAGAAAAGAGTTTTATACCTGGACAATTTAATGAATCACTGAAATCACTATTTGTTAGACTACTCACAGAAATAAACCCCACTGAAGTCCAGGAGATCTGCTGTAACAATGCACAGCAATGTGAGTATGGGTTGCATAATTAGGACCTCTGTGAACCTTCCCAATATTACCTAGAGGCTAAAGCATAGCATTTCCCCATCAGGATCTCCATAGTTAGTTCTTCGGGCATTAAACAAGTTAGGTCCAGATCTATTGGCAGGAGCTGTCTATGGTAAACTGGTTCATGACCTGTAACCAGGTTTGTCATTATGTAACTCTAATTTATTCTCTGGCACATCCTTAACTTTTTGCCTTTGTCCATCTGCCACCACTTTGGTAGGAATCTGACTCTTTACCCTCAGACATATGCCTAGCTGGTGAAATTACCACTTAGAAGACCAAGTACTGAATATTTATTTTCTGACTACTATTCCATAATGTTTGTATTTCAAATTAGTTTTGCCACATACATGTCATACAGCATATAATATGCCCGTTATATGATCTGCAATACTCTTTACGTGCAACTCTTAGGTAATTATGAAAGGTTTGCTGTAATTGGAATGGGAAACCAAGAATCACTGCCTTAAGACAAGCACATGAAATGCACTGCTATACAATGACTTTTCTCAGAACTCTATTAGAAAGTGCCACAACATAATTTCATTTTGTAATGTCCCATTTTTAAGCATCTTCTCATACAAGTCCTAAAATGTGCTAATTGGAAATCCCTACTACGTACAGAACACTGCTTTCAAAATGACAACTGTTCCTCTTTTATCTAAGTATTCAATAGCAGGAGAAAAATCATTTCCAAAATTCAAAGCATTTTGATCTGGTTCTGTCAAAACGCTATGTGTTCTCAGTTGGTAATCTCTCTTCAGTCAAAATATGACTATTTTTGTTCAGGGCGGTGGCTTTCTGAATATGATCGTCTCCAAAAGTTAAGAAAATAGAAATACTGGAGCGGGGGGGGAATTGACTATTGCTACTTAGCATATTACCTGTCAGGAAACTTAGGGTGAACCTGTGCAAACATTTCAATTTAAATTTAGAACATTTTAAAAAATGTCTGGTCCCAAAGAGACAAAGTATGGTTTATTTCATTAAATACATATCCATTAAGCAGTAGGATTTTTTTAGGTAGAAGAAAGGGGTATCAGTAATTAGCAATTAGCTATTAATTTGTGGGTAATAAAAAGCTGCTGTTCTCTTTAAAAAAAAAATAAAAATAATACTAACTCCCAGCCTTTTTACACAATAGATAGCTATGTCATAATAAGTATTTTGGATACATCTCCCTACCGCAAGTCCCAGAATAATCAAGGTTGTAAGGGACCTCTGGAGGTCACCTAGTACAAATCCCACACAAAGTGGGGCCAAAACCAATGTTAAATCAGGTTTCTAACACCTCCCACCAGTGTCTACAATATTACTTAAAAAGATAAGTTAATTTGTGGAGTTATTCAGCCATTATTAGGTGTTCTGTTGGTGGCTTCTACTTCTATTTCTGCTTGGTATAACATCAGCATATAACAGTAAAGGCAAGCAGGCTGGCAGCTCCTCCTCATTTCCAACTGTTATTACAGCCATCTAGACTCCTTTTTGCAGTGAAAGCACTAGACATCTGTAGAAGCAGTAGGCAGCAAAGTGATAGAGCCAGGATTGTGCAAGTTGCCAGATGCATATGGACAACAAGTTGTCTACAGCCTGAAGTGTGAGAATCAGCAGTATAAGAATCATGCTCACCTTAATCAAGGAAAATATTAGAAGAAAGACTTAAATCTAAAGTAGTTAACAGTTTTGCTCATAACAAAACAGCAGATTGCTGACACGACGGGGTCTCTGTTAAGTATGCCGAATTGTCTCAAATGGAGCAGAAGACTGGCTAGTGGGTTGCTATATTCAAGACTCCATGTAAAAGGTGGTACTCTGCACACCTAAATGTGCCAGGATATTTGCCCTGATGACAAGCCAAACCTACCACTGAGTTACTGCTGCTAGGCTAGATCAGACATTATACAAAGAAAGTTTATAAAACCCTGGCCAATCCACTGGTCTTCCCCACTCTCAGTAGCATACAGCCCTTAACAAGGTTGCAGCGAAATCACATATGGCAGTCAATATCCCAGCTATAACGATAATAGTTAACAAGTATGGATCCATACAACAGTATGAAAGCTGTGACTCTGACTTTACTGATCTTAGATACTGCTGAGGAAATCAAACATTGACAGTTTTTTCAGGGTGCTCCCAACTGCCACCACCAACATCAAATTTATTTCTCTCATTTTTGCCAAAGCAGTAATTCTCAGCAATACAAAGATTAAAGTTTGGGTTTGTGTGTGCTTAAACCCTTCATTCCCTATCCATCACCACGTATCCCAAAGTAAGTGCCAAAAGGGGCAAGGATTATTCTTCCTTTCCAGATGTGCACAAATGGGACCTACCATCATAAATTTACATAAAGGTACACATTTTCACTACTGGAAATAATAGAAGGCTCTCAGAGGGACCAAGTAAATCTATTAAGAATATCATCTAGTCTTAAATATAAACTCTTGCAACACCATGTGGTTCCAGAGGTCTTTCACAAGGGATACCTCAGATGTCACAGTTTAGAAGAAGAACAGCCGTCCAAGAGTCCCCAGCATTGATAGGACAAGTGCCAGCAATCCCTTGCTACTACTATGCAAGGAATGATGAAACTGAATGACCAATGTGCCATTGCATAACTTAAATGATGTGGAAAAATGATGAAAAGATGGACTCGGGATTAGCTTTCATAATACCATTTTTCACTTTCCCACTCCCCAGCTGCTCAGTGTCCTGCCACTGGTTAGTCTTCTTTGTTGCAACAATTCAATTTTTTTTGTGAAATCATGATCTAAAACTGGATCAGTAAATCCAGGTTAAAAAAAGACATATATGTATATATTGAGAGAGAGGATTTTTAGAGTACAGATCATAAAAAACATAACTGTGATAAGGACAGGAGATGGGATCAGACACTTTAATCTGGCTTCATCACTGGTAAATGACAACTTTGGTATACAAGCATTAAGTTAAACACAAAGTGAATGTCAGAAGTGAAACTACTACTCCTTGGTTTTAATGAGTCGGACTGAGCCAATCTACACAACCAAAACCACAAAAGGTCTTCCTCACGAACAGATGTTATCACTGCAAAATGTTTCTATTTATGCTGAACAGCAGATGTACTGGAAAGCAGCTCTGCAGAGAAGGACCTGGGGGTCCTGGTGGACACCAGGTTGAACATGAGCCAGCAATGTGCCCTTGCAGCAGAGGCCCATGAAATTCTGGGCTGCATGAGGAGTGTTGCCAGCAGGTTGTGTAAGGTGATCCTTCCCTTCTGCTCAGCAATGGTGAGGCCACATCTGAAGTGCTGGGTCCAGTTCTGAGAGAGACAGGACACACTGGAGCAAGTCCAGTGAAGCGCCACAAAGATGATTAAGGAACAGATTCATCATTCATATGAGAAGAGACAGAGCTGGGACTGTTCAACCTGGAGAAGGGAAAGCTCAGGAGGGGATCTTATAAATGTGTAGAAATACACACACACACACACACACAGAGTGCAGGGGGGAACCCAAACAAAACCCAACAAAAAAACCACCACACAAACAAACCGTGTCAGGAAATTTAAGTAGTTTTTGTGCTTGAAAGCTAGTTGGCAACCCACAAGTCTTTGCTCTTCATTTTCCTGATGGCTACCTTCTCACAAAGACAGTGAGAGGTACCTAACAGACATAAGGAAGACAGCAGACAGGAATAAAAACTCCTGTGGAGTTGCAGTGGTTCTGATGTAGATTGAATTCCCATGTTATGATTTACTCTCTGCCTCAAGAATGGAGAAAACAGTGATTTCACAAACAGTATTTGTATCACTATCTGATACAATACACTTCATCGTTGGTATGACGTGATTGAAGAAATACTAATTAAGATAATTATGAATTCATAAGCTACATTCCTTCCTTCCAACACTTGCAGAGTTCATTTACTCCACAGGGCATCAAGTGAGGCCACACTGTCAATACTGCTCTACTCAGCTGGAGTTTTCAAGGTGGCAAATATGCTAGTAAATGGGGCTATAAGTTTCAATTATGGAGATCACACTATAGTCTGTTGTGCAAAACAAGAACAGAGTAAGATTTTGCTTGAGATAATATCTTTAAACATTTATCTCCCTTACTGTTTCCTATTTTAATAGTGAACTTCTAATATTATCATAAAACTTGTTAAAATGAATACAGTTACTAACTCTGTAGTTAAAAATTACCAAACCCCACATTTTCTTTCCATTAATAAAGTTTTCCTCTAACTTTAGAGCAAATGAAAAGTACTGTGAGGTGATGTCCCACACTACATTTATTTTATCAGTCTAGGTATCTTTAACAATATTAACAGCATCTGATATGTGTCAGTTTAATTTTTTTTAACACCTTATGGCAAAGACTTGTTGCTGATCTAATTAGGAACTAGAACCATAAGAGTCCTTAAAAAAAAAAAAAAGAAAAAAGAAAACAAAAGGTAGGGAGGGTATCAGGGTCTTAAGCCATGACTAACTTTACAGTCACAATTCAGCCCATAATGTGAATAACCTCAAGCAGTGATATCTTACCCTCCATTTAGTATCCACTGATTTCACGTGAAACCACTTGTGAAATTAGGTACTAGCAAATATGAAGGTATTACAATCCAACCCTAATAATAATGCATTTTGGAAAAACGCAAGAGGGAAAGACCTCTCTGAAAAAAACAGATTAACTGATTTTGAGAAAAGAATTAACAAAATCCTGTTAATTCATTGGCACACTTGGACAATTAAGTTCCTACGTTTAATACATTGGAGAATTTTGTCTTTACCTTTTATCTTCCAATATGATTCCCTTATGTCAAAAATACAACCTTGAAATTGCTATAGTTTTAAAAATGTGAATGTTTTTCTAAATAAAGAAAAAGTAGGCTTTCCCTCTCCATAAAAGAACATGCCTTCATCAAATGAATAATTTAAAACCCTCAAGTCATCATATATTCCATTAATCTTTCTGTTCAATACACATATTAGCAATAAGACATTGTTGTGAAATCTTCAGTAGAGGTCCAATTCAAACAAACAAACACATTTTTATACTTTTTTTTATGAAATGTTGCCTAGAAGAAATAGATCAGTCTTTAAAATTAAACAGCAGGTTGTAAAAGCTGCATTTACCGTATTGTGAGCCTGTTTGGAATCATCACAAATACAGGTATATTAGATTTTTCATGTATAGCAGATCAAAGTGCATTACATTAGTTCAAAGACACTGCATTATTCCTCTTCCTGTCTACAGTATACTGTATGAATTCTTGTCATTATATCAATTTAATCCACTGCCATTTTTTAGGCTACTGTTTGTCTAACCGAATGAAGAGCAGAATAGCTGGCATTTTATGTGACTGCATCGCTTTTTCCAACCCGCCTACTTTAAAGAAGAACTTTGTTGAGTGCACACAATTCACTTTACAGATCATTTGAAATGCATAAACAATTCCAAATGCAGAAATAACAAAAACAATAATTTGTCATTTTGAAATGCTGAAACGCTTGGAGGAAGATTTTAATATAGTACACTCTTTTGTTTGTAAGCGTGGTGATTTGCCAAGCTACACCTCACACTGCACTAACCCTAGGGCATTCCAGTCACAAACACACTTTGATCTGCTGCGCTTTTGGATTCTCTCTCGGAGGGCTCTACCTTTCTTGACAATCCCAGAGGGAAAATGCAGCCTTGCATTCTTTCCCATCTACCACTCCAAAATGAACACTCCATATGCTTGCTGCTAGTTCAGCCTTGCACTGTTTTTCCACAAGCTTGTTTGTATAATAACGACAGCTGCAGGATTCTTCAGCTTGAAGTTGCGAATTGGATTTTTAAAAGAAGGAAAGAAAAAAAAAAAAGAAGAAATGTACAGAGATTACATGACAAATGAGAGCTGTAGAAACACTATTACTTCTGCATGGTCTTAATACATACAGTGAGAAGTAGAATGCAGCCACAATTTTATATTGGTGTAACTGGGCATCCTGTTTTAAAGGGGACTAAATATATTTTGTGATACTAACAGTCAAGAGCCAAACGTCAACAGGTAAGAAAGTCAAAAGTCAGTGGATAGTAACTGTAGAATCAAATCTCTGTTTCAACTCATCAGTACTCAGATCTGCTGAGAAAGAATAAACATTGCAAAGGAGTCAACAGTGATATAACTCTATTACAGAATATATCTGTATGTGTTAACAAAAATGATAGTTGTAGCAGTGTACGGTGGTTTTGGTGTAAATACCTACTTGAATCTGGTTAAAAATACAATGACAACATACAGAATCAAGGAGCAGCTTGATCTGGACTATATATAACCTAGCATGAATTCACATACTTGAGAGAAAAAGATAAAAAAGGAGAAAACAAAAGCAGCAGCCCTCAGGTCTTTTGTGCATACTGGTCTTCAGAGTTTATTAATTGGATGTCCTTATCTTCATGTTCTTAACTTTAGACAGTGCATTTCCAGAGCATTCGTTGGCATATTTCACTCAAGCCTTCTACTATGATAATGAAAGTAAAATTTGAGGGGACTGCACAGTATACGTTAAACCAATGCTATTTTAAGCTTCCCCCTGCTACTGTTCACTCACCTATTCCTGGGTAATAGTGATTAAGTCTACTACTGTTAAGGAGGGGAAAGCCAGCATTGGAGCTCATGTCTTGGTAGTTCCAGAGATGTCTTGTGATTTCTTGGCCCAGTCACATACCAGCCTTCAAATTCCTTCTTCCACAGTGAATACTAGTGGAACACACAACAGTGACAAGGGAAGAAATGCCAAGTATGCTATTTTTTATAATCACTGGGAAAGCCTCGAATGAGATGCTTCATGGTCCCATAACTACACAAGAAATTGCTTGGTAAAGACTAAAAAAAGAATACAATCAACTCTTCTTTTTTTCTGGAGTTGGAAATTTGGCTATTGATGCATAAGGACTCTTCCTGCTTCAAGCCATTTCCACTAACCATCAATAAATAAAATATCATGCAAACAAAGCTTTGTTATAGATGCTTCACAAAATTCTTCCATCTGCCAAAATACCTTTAAAAAAAACCCAAACAAACAGACCAACCAACCAACCCACCCCAAAAAACCCACAACAACTAGATATACTTAAATTCTAGGCAGGGCATAATGTTGAGCCATATTACTTGGTACCATTTCTGAAAAAAAAAAAAAAAACAAACAAAAATTCAAACAAACAAACAAAAACACCAACAAAAAAACCTCTATTCTTAAGATTTCAATGTTTTGATTCACTGAACACCTATTTGAATACAAATGTATTTAGATTATATGCAAACCTGTACATATACAAAAAGAGCACCTTTCCATTATGGTTGCTTCATATTCTCTCTCTACAGATTTAACACTTCAGAGCAAATCAAAATATTATATCACATTAAATAAAAATAGCATTTACAAACATTAATGACCAATAACTAGATGCAGATAAAATGTTAACAGTTTCCCTTTCCAAAATCCAAGAGCAACCACTTTGCTTCCTTGTCTCAGTGTGCAAGCCACGTAATTAGATTCTTCATTTAAAGGTGATCATGTAAAATGTACCAATACTCCCATCTACAATAACATTAACAGCATAACTTTACTAATGCAGACATAAATTAATATGCTTGGGTTTTAATACTATCTAATGGAAGAGATGGAAAGCAGAAAAAAACCTCTCCAACATTTCAGGAAGAAAAATCGAACACTTGAAAATTGAAAAACGCAAGATGCCAAAAGAGATTCTTCAATGTCTCAGCCATTTACTGCAGAGATCTCTTCTCATTTGCTGATGACTTTGGCAGACCTGGTTTTGTCACCAGTCACTCTGTACTTTGTTTAATTATGCAGTACACCAACAGAAATTTTCTTTCCGATTGCATAAATCACAGTGCTTTGACACCAATCTCAATAGGCACTGCTAGAACAATACAGTGAGAGCTATTGACTCCATCTCTCAAGTCCACAAGGTGTATCATTTAGCCAAGAGTGATAATTAGACATAGAATATACTGAAAAGTGTCAATAGGCATGTCAATAGGAGGACACTTAGCATCTAGCATCCAGTGAATCAATGGTGTTTTTTCAGCTATAAAATCAAGAAAATGATAGCTTTCAAATGAATGGTGGAAAGGAAACATGAGGCTCCTTAGGGAGGAATAAAACAGCTCAATTTTCCCTCACTGAGTGGCTCTCCAACTGCCTCACTCAATGGAAAAGGTCACAGAACATTACAGCAAAACATCTCTGAAACAAGATGTACAACAACGCTGGGACATGACATGAAGTACAAGCACACTACAAAGGCCCGTATATCTCTGACCTGACAGAATTAAAGCATGGGTCAGCAGATGCCAGACAAGACAGGAATTGAAAGACAATGATTGATCTGTGTAGAAGAAAATATGACTGCCTGTCCATAGCAAATATGTATGTATGCATGCATGAACATGATTATATGTACAGTACGTCCCCTCCCCTCACAACAGTTTTTAAAGCCACATTCTTGCTTCTTTTTTTTTTTAATGTATGTAATTTCCAGCTGAAGTCCAAGGAAGACATAAAGCTGATCTTTTTGTTACATAATTTTTTGTTGACATATTCCTACAAAAATTGTACCAAAATTAAACTGAACCTGTAATACCACTTGCAGGTATCTTTTTAATCAAAAAGAGACAATTTAAAGTCACAGTTAAGTACAGTTCCGAATATTGGGGGAGTGGTGATAAGAAGCCATTTCCATTTACTCTGAACTCTTTCAACTAAATGTTTTAATTGGCATAAAGAGACAAAGGATTCTGATGGCAAATAACACAAAGCCTGCTCTGAGAACCAGCACATCTCTTACAAAGCCTGGTTTACAACTGCAGCTGTGAAGTAATCCCAGCCTCTGTGCCATGGTTAGTTGAAATGTATAGAAATGAA
Organism: Buteo buteo; assembly: GCF_964188355.1. Taxonomy (NCBI): domain Eukaryota; kingdom Metazoa; phylum Chordata; class Aves; order Accipitriformes; family Accipitridae; genus Buteo; species Buteo buteo. Next base: position 43,627,687 of record NC_134174.1, read on the forward strand.
ACTGTAAACAAGAAAGAACTACAGTGCTGACAGGACAGGGGAGAGGAATCGGAACAAAACCCACCTGGCAAAGAGTTTCAAAATCGCCACAAATTGTTGTATTCTCCTTTGGAACCTAGAGGAAATTGTCTTTTAAAAGGTGGCTGCTTAGTAGTTGCAAAGCCAAGACTTTATATGATACCTAGCTTTGGACATCCAGTGCATTGTTTACTCCAGGAAATCTTCCTATGAAAGTATAAATGTCCTCTGAGAAGCAACTGTTAAGTGGCCCCATGGCATTCCACACTTTTCAACTCTTCAGTAATTACCAGACTGGTTTCTTTGGTAATTGACGGCCATGCAAAGTGGTCCCAGGATCTGAAAGTCAAGCTCAATTCTTTCCTGTTCCTGCATCAGCTGAAGTATAAAACCACTCATAATTTAGCTTAGAATCTAGCTCATGCTCTTGTGCGTTTCTGAGCTCCACTAAAAGGAGTTGGAAGCAGCCACATCATCTCCCCACTAAAGCCATAAGAGGGGCACGTTCATGACACAGAGGCAGTGGATCTGTTGAGTAAGAAGCTGCCATCTTTAGACTCATTTTTCCATAAGGAGTCTTTAAATATCAGTGTGGTTTTTTCAGTATCTTAACCAGCAGTATACAAAACATGAAGTCACAAGTAACAAAAATCTTAACTCTTGTTGACAGAACTAACATAAAGTAGGTTTTCTTCTGCCTGCCTTTATTTGGAAGTTCTAGCACTGAAAAAAAGATTAACCTTCCCCCCCCCCCCCCAACAAATTGCTATGTGAGAAATTTGAGCTCAATGTCAGATGAAGTGTTTCATCCTGGAGGTGCTGGCAGGGGAGAGAACACCACCAATGGTAGCAATAGCATTTCACAGCCAGGAAAAAAAGTTAAATTGCTCTTTTACACAATCAGCATTCAAGAGATCCTGTCATAGACAAAATATGACCACCTCTCCTCTGCTGAAAATACAATTTTAAGCATAAACCCTTTCAATGGTTTATATTACTTCACTCTAGCAAGCTAACAAGCCTTCCTTGTAACATTAGACTAGCCAACACAACTACCCTAGGAATCAAAAAAGGGCAAGTCAGCACTGATGCTTCAAGTAGAATGTAATCTCAGGGAAATATCTATTATTAAGTATAAAAGGACAAGATTTCTCCTTAATGTGGATAATTTATAAACTCTCCCCCCGTACACTTTCACAAACCTTGACCAAGACTTAAAAGTAATTTTCATAACACATAGCTACACACCTTACAGAAACTAAGCTAAGGAATCCCTTATTTATTTATTTATTTTTAACATTTCATTTTCACAGTGCCCTCTAAAAACACTAACAGACTAGAAGGATAAATTAGCTGGCAATCCTAGAGATTCTAACAGTATGAGTAATCTTGTTTAAATCCTTGGGTGATAAATGTTCCAAGAAGGGAGAGAAAATTCAAACCCAAAACAAGCAAATTAAAAAAAAAAAAAAAAAACCACAACTGCATCATGTAGGAAGAACCATCTGTGTTTTTTAAACACTCTCCCAGAACAGTGCATGTCATGTAATCCATTTTCATGGATTTTAAAACCACAGATTTTTTTTCTTCTCTCTCTAGATGATTACATCTACAAGTCTCCAAATAGTATTTTTACAACTTTCAACAGACGTTGTTTTTAACAATACACATTTAATTGCCAAAGTTGTGGAAAAGCAGTAGCTGATGCTTAATACACTAGAAAATGAGCAAGGGTGTAGATCAAAGGATTTGAAAGAGCACGTGCTGCAGAAGCTAGACCATCAGAAAGGTGCTAAAAGCTACCAGATTTCAGGGAATGGTTACAGGGATGTAATATTTTTGTTGGTAAACCTGCTTATGAATTTCCTCCTCCTCTTCTCCAGCCTTTTATTCCCAGCCTCACACCTCACTTTACCTTCTCCTATAACTTTTTGCAGAAATGTGTTATGAACTTAATTACTGAAGTGACCCGGGTTTTACAAAGCCTTTTGTTGTTAAGCAATAGCATTACTTTAATTGGAGAAAATTCAGCATTTTGTAGTGGTAGGCCCATAGCTCAGAAGACAATACAGCCTCTTCCTCCCTGCCCTCCAAAAATAAAATGGAATCAAATAAACCCAACTTTGCAGCTTGGGATCTATTATCTAGAGATAACATCTTTTCCGCAAAATAGCCCTCAGAGAGAAAATTCCCAATTGCCAAGATTAACTATAGTCCAGCACCAAGTCTTGGTAAAACAAGCCTGGGAAACCACAGAGTTCTTTATTATTGTTCCTATTACTTTTTGTTTCTCATACCTTTTAATGTCAGTAGAAATCAAAATTAAAGACATGGTATAAACAAGTAGGTAATTTGGCATTTTAACCATCCTCAAGTCAAACTAAATAAATATTCTTTAGTTTTATTTAATTTCTCAGATGCTCATAACTTAGCCTAAAAACTTATGTCACATCTACAAAAAATGGGGAAAACTGGCTGTTCCTACAGTCTTCTCTGCTTCTCTGTGAGAGATCTGCTGAAAGACACTTTATCAATGCAAAGGCATGTTTCATGACAGTTACCAAATAAAGCAACAGCAGTTTCAAAAATCAAAGAATGTTCCTTTGGGACAGTATTATTTGCATGTTCATAATGAATACTTAACTACACATCTGTGCAACCCTTTAGGTTTTTTGGTAGGAAGGGATCTTTTAAGAGGACTTTGCCAACTTCCAGCAAACACTCACTCAACCTTTGCTGGGCTGAATGAAAGCAAGCTTATCAGTTAGCTTTCAACCTCATTTTAAACAGTTTATAAAAAGCCATGTGATGAATTAGTGATTGAAGTGACCAGATTGTTAGGCTAGAAACTGCCTTAAAATCAGAGGGTCACTGCTGAACAGGAATTTTGATGAGGTGCTACAGTTTATTGCTTATAATTCATCTGCTAAAAAATTAAGTATTCAAACTTAGTATTACATGTACTATTATACTTAAATAACAATCATGTTGACTTATTCTGAAAACCGTTCTCTATTTATTCAATAAATATATGATTTTCAGTTAAAAAAAGAACAATGAGGATGAGAACCTAGACATGCATACACACAGAAATATCTCCTAATATGGCACCTACAATCACTATATTAAAAAAAGATTCAGAGAAGGTATGGTGTAAGCAAATTCCCACTATATTTAATCTGTCACAACTCAGAGATCAATGAATTTAATATTGGTTCAAAATGTAAAAATATTGCTTTAAAGCATACCATGGATACCACATACACCTCATACAATATACATCATGCCCAAATTTTGCCTTACTGTACAGGTGCCTACACACATGTGTGCACATTCATGTTATAAACAAGCAAGAAACTGGAATGTAAAGATTCCAAGAAAGAATTGTGCTGTGCTACACAAAATTATTATCAGTAATTAAAGTTAGCAGCTGTTTTTCTTGCTAATGTTTAAAACACAATGCTATGAAGACACACATAAGTTTGCAAATGCAAACTACCAGGTTTGCGTAGTTACTATTCATCTTCTTTTGCATATCACACACTAAGCCAATCTGATTAGTTTATTTAGGATAAAATATTATTAATTATATTTTATGATTGGCAATTTTTATTCCAGCTAAGATAATTAGTTATGTGCTTTTATTATACAAATAGTCTGTCCCTCTTCAAAAGAAATCCTCACAAAAACAATTCTTTCCTTGATAATTTTCATATTATGTTGATAAAGCAGTATGTGAGATGGAACAGGTAACTGTATGAGGAAATAAAAGATATTTCATATTCTTTTATAAAATAAAGGTGTAGCAATACAAACATTTATATGAAGAAAGTATTAAAGATATTAATATAAAAACTGAAAACCTTTGCCAGATAGTGTTATGTTTCGCATCCAGCAAAAGTAGTCTATGTATTTACAGTTTTTATAGACTGCTACAGATAAAACATTACAAACTTTTAAACACACAGACTAGTATCTTCATTCCATGAAATTAGTTATGGGCAGGAAATCTAACAATTATCAGTTGTTTTCAAGGATCCATCGAGGATCCCCGAGGGTCACATCAGACTGGGCTGCCTACATCTGTTTTTCCCAGGTAAACTGAAAGGGGCAGGGTCATCCTGGAAGGGACACCTTCATAGGGAGAAGTAGCTCATTTCGTCTCTTAAGATGTATTTATCCATAATTCCAAATATATTTAAATCCATAAAGTTTCAATCATAGGACACATCACAAGGGCTAAAAACACATGGATTTGCTACATGAAGATTTATTCAACTGCAGGTGGAGCTTAGGCACACGGCAGAGCTGATCAAACCTCCCACAAAAAAGCCAATGTCCACACTTCGAGGGGGAAAGGAAAACCACCATCACTACGAGATATCCATACTACATCAAAATCACACAAATGAGTATGAAGGTCAGTCCAGAAAAGCCATCTCCCAGAAGAACCATTTAAGAGCAGGAGAAACAAAGCAGACAGAGTGGGTACAGTCACTCCTCTTAGAAGATTAGGCACACACACTGTCGTGGTTTAACCCCAGCCAGCAACTAAGCACCACACAGCCGTTCACTCACTCCCCCCCCACACCCAGTGGGATGGGGGAGAAAATCGGGAAAAGAAGTAAAACTCCTGGGTTGAGATAAGAACGGTTTAATAGAACAGAAAAGAAGAAACTAATAATGATAATGATAACACTAATAAAATGACAACAGTAGTAATAAAAGGATTGAAGTGTACAAATGATGCGCAGGGCAATTGCTCACCACCCACCAACCGACACCCCGCCAGTCCCCGAGCGGCGATTCCCCCCACCCGCACTTCCCAGTTCCTAAACTAGATGGGACGTCCCATGGTATGGAATACACCGTTGGCCAGTTTGGGTCAGGTGCCCTGGCTGGGCATGAGAAGCTGAAAAATCCTTGACTATAGTCTAAACACTACTGAGCAACAACTGAAAACATCAGTGTTATCAACATTCTTCACATACTGAACTCAAAACATAGCACTGTACCAGCTACTAGGAAGACAGTTAACTCTATCCCAGCTGAAACCAGGACACACACACACAACTGCAGCGCTGCTTCTTCTGGTACATACGTGTGACCGGCCATTACACCAAGAGGCAAAACAGACAAAAAAAAAAAAAAAAAAAAAAAATCCATTCAGTTCGAATAAGCAGCAATATAAACAGAGCAGAGACATTAAAAGATATTCTCCAAATACATAAACAATAAAGCCATTCCAAGATTCTTCCCAAACTAACTATTCTCATCATCACTGCTAATGACTGAAAGCAGTTTTAATGCTGGGTTCTGTTATCCTATCCTGGCATGTAACTGTCAGTAAGTGGTGAAGATGCACGAGCATTTTGTCTCCTTTGTAGCACAGCAACTTTAAATGCTCTACTGCAGACTCAGATTTCACCAGAGAAGGAGCTCAATGAGCAGTCCTACCTCTCCATTCACACTGACTGCTTGCCTTACTCTTGCATCACGGCCAAGTAGCTGTGCAATATGGTCCTCCCAATCACTCCCACTGCCTCCATTCATTTTGAAACTTTTTTCCTTTAAGATTTTTCCTCTAAGAGAGAGATTATTCAGCAACTTCACTGCTTTAAATGGCTGATGAAATCTAATAGCTAATGGCAATATACCCCCCAAAGAATAACAGCAACCTCGTTATAGAGGCAGGGCACATTGCATAAATTGTACTAGCAAAACTGAATAGAAAGGTTCAAGACAGTAACTGAATCAAGGAAGGATATTTACCACTGTCTTTCACTCTTTCTCAAACTAGGCAGAGACAGACTTGCAGGAGCAGGACTGGAAGAAAGAAGCTGTGGAAAATCTTGGATTAACAACAAGAAGCCTTAAGTTTAGATTTTGTCATGGAGCTCTTTTAATTGATTCTAGATAAAGACATACAATCAAAGGTTCAACAAATAACTGATAAGAGAGAGGTGATAGGATTAAAAGCTTGAGCAAAACAGCAGGATACTGGCAAGAACAGTTATTAAAGGGACAAACACAATAACTGATAGAGTATGAACAAAAGCTATGGAATTTAAGTACTTTGGCAATCTGGTAACTATTCAGTAAACTATTGCATTGTTTGCTGAAAATGAAATAAAATCTTAGATAAAGTTTGGTATATCAAAAGTCCATCATGGGCACATAAACAAAGCTAAACCACACAATAATAAGATTGTTGCTGTCATTTGGATCAGCAGTTTAGTCAACAGCAAGATCTGCAGCCAAACTGGATGCTTCTGACTTGTAACACCAAGCACAACAAGAGGACAAAAAGATTACACACTTGGATAGGATCAACAAGATCAAGCTGTGGCCACATGTGCTAAGAGGCCCCAAAGAAATACAATTAAATTAAGAACAACATGCAAAATAGGCTTCAACAGTCATTTTTCAACTACCTAGTCAGTTATTTACTATTCAGTGACAATTACCCCAAACTGCAGTTTAAATACATCCGTCTTGGGGAAAAAAACACCACCAAACAACCCCCCAAAAACCCACCCACAACACTATGCAAATGAAGCAACACCACAGACAGAATGGATTCTCTCCAGCCAAGTTCACACCAGCAAATCTCATAATCACTTGTACCTATCCACAGCAAGTCTGAAAATCAAGAGTATAATGCCTCTATGGTTAACCAAAGCCTGTATCTGTTACAAAGTGCAGATTCCAAAATGAATGCAGAAACTGAAAAAATTCCAGGTGCACAAGAATGATTTGGCAAGTCTCAAAGAACACGTTTAATATAAATTTACAACTTCAAGTGATGCCTGTGCATGTACTTTATAATGCATGCACACTTGGTTTCATTACTACTGCACGTTCAGCTACTTGAGAACACATTGCGAGGAACAAGGCAATTGTACGCATCCAAACTCCATTCCTATGCAGCCAGATGTATATCTAGTTATCCAAGAATGCTAGCTGGGAATTACCTTTGAGAAATGTAAATGTTACAATTCAAATAGGTCAACAACGTCCTTTTAAACAATTTATTTGATATATCAGGTAGACAGGCAGTGCATGAAGACATATAAAGTACGTTTTCAAACACTTTGATACCTAATCAATAAAATTAGGTTTTCAAATGGGGAGCGGGGGGAGAAAGGGAAGGAGAGAACCCTTTTTTTGTGTTGATTGTATTTCTCAGCCCTGCTGGCTCAGGTCCTGTATTATGGTGTAGGGGGGTAGGGGAGATGAAAGCAGCAATTCACATAATCTAAAGATCAAGCTTTTTGATCTAAAGCTTTTTACAAATAGAGATTAAAAAGCTGAAAACTGATTGATGAGCCTCATAGATGCAGATTCTCTGAAACAGGTCTTTTGCAGTATATGTGTGTGTGTATATATATATATATTTTTCATTGAATAGGTCCTCACACACAGGAGTGTCATCCAGCTGGAACACTATGGGCCTTTGGGGACAGGCTGGACATGGGGAGGTATGCACGTGGGTGTTACTTCACAGATTTTTGAACATCCACTCCAAAAACAAAAACTAATCTGAAGACAGGGAAAAAAGCAACTAAGTGATGTTTTGAACTGTATCCGGCGTAGGCAACATTTCCTAGCCTCAAAAACAACAATTTCTCTTAGTGACCCAAACTGGTACTTATGAAGAGGTTTGTAAGCACAAAAAATAGCTAGGTGTGATTTGCATCTTTGAAATTCTGTCTCCCTCACTCCACAGCTTTAATTCAAACTAATAGTAGGGATAGGCACTGAACTTCTGCTACTATCAACAGGAGCAGCACGTGCTGGGCAACATCACAAAAGTCTAGTAACGTATGTCCCAGACACTCCTGAAAACAAAAGAAAACTCAAAAAATTACTACATAAAAAGCACTGATATTAAAGCAGACAAACTGTCAGAGAATGCACTTTACTGTGACAATAAAACCTCCAGTATATGAAAGTTTCCAATACTTGGGGAAATTACCTCTATTGTTATTTTTGAAACAGATAACATGATTAAAATCTCAACCTTATACTTCTAATCCACAATCCTGATTTTTGTCTTTCAAATCAAAAGCTTCTGCAAATTTAACTAAATGATACAGCTTCCTCTTAACTCCTTTACCAACAGTATTTCTCTTGCAGCTCATAAAATCTGTTACATGTTCAACTTTTGAATTTAATTTGCATGGTAATTGCAATAACAATAATACGTCATCATTAGGATAATATAGGCTAAGATCCTATGTAATTTTCACTTTTTAATGGAAACTCCGAGAATAAGGACACAGCTAAAATATTGTATATTAATTTCAGTATAGCTAATACCCCCAAAATCCCACCAATTTACTTTTCACTGACAATGTTAAAAGAAAATGATTTATGCAGATCAATCACCTAGCTCATCAAGTCATTCACTGACAGCCAGCCTTCATCATTGCTATTTAAAAGGCACAGCTGACAGAAAAGACCGACTCTTTGATTAAGGGCTCTGTCTGGCTAACCTTTTATTTGAAGAATGATTGCTGCTGAGTGACAAATACTTTCCCATTCATTTCAAGGAAAAGATATTGACATTCAAATTCTTGATGTCTACACTGAGCAGATGCCACTCTTGGCAAGTGGCTTGATAGCAACAGCAGGTACACTACTACTCTGGGGGGTGAAAAACAGCACCACTGGCTCAAGTTAAAGGCTCTCAACAAGTGAAAGCTACAGATCTCTCAGCCAAATCCGGTCTCTTCAACAGTTATCATCAAAGAACATCTGTTTGTTGTTTCTCCCTAGTCCTCTTCTTGAAAGTGTCCTAGCCTCACCTTGACCCCACTTTCAATTGTATTGGATGTTATTACTAAAAATAAAGAGAACTCAGCAGTGCAATGACCCTTTGCTTGAGAAGGGCGTCCTCCCTTATACAACATCCCCAAACACCAGTCGGGGAAATCCCAAAGCATGCGCTGCTGCTTCCGTACTAATGTGATTTCTGGTGATAGTAATGTAAAATGGAAGTTGCATTTGCAGTATCACATACAAAATCAAAGCCAATATGTTTGTTACTTTAAGCTGATCCTGCTGTCACTTTCTACTTTATTACTTTATAAAAAATAAAAAAGGAGGGAGAGGGAAAGAGGAGATGAAAGCTGACCAAAAGAAGCCGCCAGATAATGTGCAAAAAGTAGCGAATGCTCGGTTCCTGTTTTGATGAAAATCTACAAGTGTCATAAAAACGATTGCTTCTTTTTCCAAATAAAAATAAGAAATCAAGATACGTACACCATTGGCACAGCTCTCAATACTAATTGTTTTCAGAAATAAATCTGAAACAATTATTTCTTTACTTGCACATTTCACAGATCTCAGTCAGATTCAGCACACAGATGCATGACTTGAAAAATGCTTTTTTGATACTATTGATGAGAGTTTCCCAACTTCTCTATTACAAACAGTAATGCATACAGTGATGTTACAAACAAACATAGCTAATAAAATAATATGAACAATTTTCCCTGCCAGTGCAGCATTCCTCCCCAAATTTTTTTGCCCGGGGTGGGGCATTGGGGATTAATGTTCTGCTGTATAATATACGTTAATGTTTTCCTGATACTAAGACTCAATTTACTCTTCTGGTATATCACTGAACTTCTGTTTATCATTGTATTAGGCAACTATATTAAGTCATCCAAAAAAAAGATCATTCACAACAACAAAGGCATCTCTTTTGGAGTTTTCTAATCAGGTAGCTAACCTCTATCACATAACTTCACAAAAACACACCATTCAGTTAGCAAGCCAGGTGAGGGATAGAGAGCCAACATTGCTGCTGGAGAAAATAAGGGCTTGGAGTAGGAATCTCTGCTTTTCCTACTGTCCACATATGATTTGCTCCCCAGCTTCTTCCTGTTTCTGAAACCCATAGTGCAAGATCAGTAACAACCAAAACAGAAGCCATGACTACCAGGAGGGAAAACAAGGAAGCCTTGCAAATCCAGAGGGTGAACAGCATTACAGAGGCAAAAGGACAGTCTCATTTTGCCTCTCCATACAACAGAAAAGGAAGAGACAACAGGAGCAAGGACAGAAGCACCATCCCCTTCTGAAGATGTCTGGCAAAGGTGAGGGTGGGTATTTTTTTACAGTATATCTGTAATATCACCAAGATGATAATTGACGTCTAACATTTCATTTTTAGTTGCCCACTGACTCAGCAAATTTCATGGTTGTGGAAAAGGTTCCATGGTTGTGGGAAAGAACAAAACCAGCACACTTACTAATTTCTAAATGGACTGTTAGCTGGTTTGTGATTTTTAAATATCTTGTTCTAACTATTAGGAACAATCTAACATTAAGAACTAACAACTTACAGGAGAAAAAATATCTAGCATTAACAACTGCAAATGTTAGGCTGAAGATGTGATCCACTCAGTCTTTCCATCCCACACAAGAAGAAACTATGATGCAAGAACAGCTTTACTGGGGCAGAGCAAGTGTCTCTGTAGTCCAGCACCTTTTGTCCAACAGTAGCCAAAAAGGTACATCTGGGAACAAACACAGGAATAAGGCAACCAAATATGATGCTCCCCACCATGATGCTCTACCAGCTTCCTACGACTTTCAGCTTAAGAACTTCCCAAACCCAGTATGGTTTGCATGTTAATAACTCTCAACAGATTTTTTCTGAAAAACTTTGCCCAGTCTAGTCTTCAAATTAGGCAAACTTCTAGCATCCACAACACTGCACCACTTCTGCTTGAACTTGGCTCACGGTCCCCTCCATCTACTACTTCTCAACCTTACAGATGAGGTACTGAACAATTTGTACCCCCCCTTCTCCATGCTGGCTGTGATTTCATAGACTTGTGTTTCATGGACAGCAGGAGTCCCCCATATTACTTTGTTTATTTCTATTTAAAAAAAACAAAACAATAATACTGGCAAAGGTTAATATTACTAAGGACATCCTCCTGGAAAGTCCTTGCCACCACACATCATTTCCAATACCCAAATACTGTATTTATGACAGTAAAAGGAAAGCACCAACTGCATTTCTGAATTTGTCATAGCCATATCTCAAATTATTCATAAAATGACTGATGAACTTGCTCTCAAAAGCATAAAAATGAACATATTCAGATAAACATGAAATATACCCAGCCTGCAAACAGCATGAAATAAGTAAGAACAGGCCCCCATGACTGGAAAAGAACACACAATGTACTGAAACATTAGTAAGAAGAAAACAGAGACTGGCTTGTGGACAAACATGTCACTGCACAAGAAAAATTTTGGCACTACAGATGAGAGAAATGAAGTGATATCATTCTTGCAGTTGGGTTGCACTATTTCCTTGATTACCATTAACACTTGATGCTCTAGCAAAAGTGCTAGTGCAACTGTTGTCATTTTAATAAAGATCTTATAAGTTGGTACAATCTTTCTGATAAAGGTATGTTCTGGTATGGCTAGTGGAGATGGTGACAATGTTTATTTGGCATATCCAAGTGAACACAAATATGTAACACATATATGGCTGAGCAGGACCTCGGTTACTACTCTCGTGACAGTTTGCTGCTTGCCTTTCAGAGAATACACTGAGGATCAGCCATGACATCTCCCTTAATTATGATTTCATGGGTAAAAGATAGGAAGAAACCAAAAATCTACTGCCTCCTCTCTTGGAAGAAAAATCCTCCAGTGGCCATCACAACTTCAGCCACATGAAAAGTTAAACCAGTTTGGAGTCCATGCCAAAAATAAAAATAATATAATAAAAAAAAAAATCATATAATCATTTAGGTTGGAAAAGACCTTCAAGATCATCGAGTCCAACCATTAACCATGCCCACTAAACCATGTCCTGAAGTACCCTGTCCACTCACTTTTTGAGTATCTCCAGGGATGGCAACTCAACCACTTCCCTGGGCAGCCCATTCCAATGTTTGACAACCCTCTCAGTAAAAAAATTTTTCCTAATATCTAACCTAAAAAGAAAGAAAAAAGCAAGCAAAAAAGCAAGCAAAAAAGCAAGCAAAAAAGAAAGCCTTGTATTGTAGTTTCTTAAACTTCACATGCAATTGTTTATGAAAAATTATGGGTTTGTTCATGTATCCAATAAAGTTCAGGCCCGTAAATCTGTATTTGTTTACTGTTATTTAATAAACTTCTTGATCATCCTCTTTCTCTGGCATTTTTCCATTTTAAATAAAGATTAATCTGTGATAGAACTCTAAGGCTGTCACTGTAATCAAAAGAAAAAAGTGCTTTCAGGTCTTCATTGGCTTTCCTGCATGTTCTAGTAGTATCTTTTTTTTTCTTAAGCATATTTGAATGAACTGTTTGAATATGTTTACTCTTTCATCTTTACAGCTTTGAAAACTTCACACTTTGTATCTGATCTACAACAAAGCAATAAGGACTGCAGAGGTTGACAACATGGACATAATTAAAGACTACCATCAATAAACTGCCATGTTGAACAATACTGACTTATAATGCACTCCAAGATCAACCATTTACATTTAAAACTATTTCACTGAGAGGTCTAAAAAGGAGCAGCTTGGATTGTTTTCATCAGTGAGCCATAGAAAGAGAAATGAACTTCTATATAACTCAGTAAGTAATGCTAAAAGACTCCTGCTCTTTACCAGAAGATTTAGGTTTACATACTAGATACACATGTGAAAACATAAGCAATACTTTGTAGATGCCATCTCCAAATAAAGATCAAGAGAAGAAAATCAAATCTATATTTATGGTATTTACATAATCAGTAGAGTGTCATCAGATGAATTGTTTGACACTTAATTCATATATATGACACATGTACTTACATACTGTACATCATGTGACTAATCTAGGCAATCTAGTTTGCATTTGACAATTAAGACTCTTACTTGGGCAATGTTGCGGGGCAGGGGGGGTGAGTTTTTGAGGAAAACTCCAATACTCTTACAGCATTAAATAATCTTTCTGACTCGTATAATTCATAATAGTGTCTCCCTCAAAAAGGCAATCAGTAGAGAGCGATATACTAACACATCACGTCTTCTGTAACAGAAAAAAACAATCCTGAAAAGATAGAGGAAACGCAAAAATTAACTAAATCTTAAGTTTGCATTCTGCTAAGCATATGTTTTTGTACAGTGATATAAGCAACCAACATGCACCCAGACATACTGTTCGAAACCACAGAAAAGAGTATCTAAACATTAATACTCAAAACAAACCAGTGTGTTTCTCTTGTACCTTTCAGCATGAAGTAGATAAAAATGGAGATTTTTCTGTCCTGAAGAGTATCACAGACTCAAAGTAAACTTTGGAAGTCCAAAACTTATGTCATTCAAATTACTGCACGCAAACAATTGGAGATAAGTGTTTATACTGAAGTGAAGGTCACAGTAACATGTCCTTAAATACTACTTTTAAACAGGTAAGTTATGATGGCTCTATTCTTTTCTGACTACACATATGTTAACCTCTGCTTCTTGGGAACAAGCAGTAGAGAAGTGGCTTCACTTTGGAAATCAATTACATCAGCTCATACAAGCCACTAGCTCACAAAAGTCAATTGTGCAAGCAGATACAAAATATTTGTAGTGACCACATTTTGTTCATTTTTATGCCATTGATTAACTAGGCAAGATGCTGTTTTATGCCTTAAACCTACTCATCTTTTGTTTTGATCTCAGACATTCAAAAGCCATGGTTGATTTCAGGGTGATGTCACATCACAAATGTAGGTGGTGCTGAATCTGAATACTCTTTTGTTTGTTCCTTAAGTGGGACTTTGTAGCCTTCCTAGTTCAGACATCTTTCAAGTGCCTCAAATTCTCTGAAATCCAACTGTATCATTAAATACTGAGAAGGATTTAGACCATTTCACTCAAGCAGCATAGTTCTTTATAGAAATCAAGACTTCTAGAAGATATTTAGGACACTGAACATTAGTCATGCTTCATATGACACAGAAAACATCTGCATGGGAAACACTGCAATTGATAAGAGTTTTCTTCAGGTCCAGAGAGACTTTAATGCAGAATCCTCTATGCTGCAGCCAAAAAGGGGCTTCTTCCTCCAGCTCCCTTATTTGTCTCCACACATTCCTGACGGTCCCACTTCTTTGTTCCCACATTGGTGCCAGCGTAAGCATAGCGTGGGCCTTACCAAACTAACTCAGAAGAAACCAAGGGACAGGATAGGAATAAACAGCCAGGGGGAAGCCAGGTGACCCTTTTTGGTGGCAACGAAACACTGATACCAAACTAACACATCACTATAAATGTCTTGAAAGATCATTTGCCATTTTCTTTCTTTGCTATTGCTTTCAACCAGAAAGAATCAAAAAAGAAGGGTAGGTATTTATATAACACTGCTGTTGATCATCCGTTTATTATTCATTCTATAACATATTCTACTTTTCATCTTTTTAAATGTGTCCTGTCTACTGCAATTTCAAACATACAATAGTCTCATATTCAATCCTGACCTGACAGCTGTTTGAAAGGTAAATAACAAGTAAATAATCAAAGGTAAGGTAAATAAATGTAAATTACCTGTGGGGTTTTGAATGGAAACACACTGTAATAACAAAACTGCAGAAGGGCTGCAGCGTAGATGCCATTTTTGTGTCAGGGAACTGGGAGACGGGTGAATGTGGAATTAAATAGAAGACTCCACTGGCCATCTGAATGAGGACAGATCACACTCAGACCAAGTCTTCTCTGCGCTGCAGCCTACAGACATAGTATAGAATCATAGAATGGTTTGGGTAGAAAGGAACTTTCAAAGGCCATCTAGTCAACCATCCTGCAATGAGCAAGGACATCTTCAACTAGATCAGATTGCTCAGAGCCCCGTCCAACCTGACCTTGAATGCTTCCAGGGATGAAGTAAGACACACTTAAGTGTTGCATAAAATTGTCTAGTACCAGGAAAAGTATCCATATTCATCTCTTTTCACTTTGGCTAGAAAAAACGAAACCAAAACCAAGAAAACCAACTGACCTTAGTGAGTCAGCTTCTGTTGTGTTTCCCTGCAACAGATGAGGTCTGCAAGCAACTGCCCAATATCACTACGATAGAGTTTACACTCTCTTTTGGAGATTAACCCACTGTTTTGAAAAAGTCACAGCAATGTAGACTCTTTTGGTTTTGTTCTGGTTCCCTCCACACACATTTTGGTTATCCTATTCATACCAAGTCAAGTAAATTTTAACGTTTACTCTGGTGATGGGCTTATGAACAAATAGAAGTATTTATTTGTAAGCAGCATTCTAAAAGATTTTTCTGGTCAAAAATCACCAACTACCTGAACAAGCAAAATATTGCTATTGAAAGTAGGGGAACCTCCCAGTTTCACAAGGATTCTCAGCCTTTTTCAAGATGTACCATACCAGGCAACATAGTGATACTGATTGAAGACAGAAAATTAAGAAGGAAATTATCTAGGAACAAGCAGCAATTCATAAAGAAATTCTTGGTATCATTATAAAACTCTAATTATCCTAAACTTTGGAGAAAATATTTTGACACAGAAAGCTTGCAACCTCTTTGATACTTGTAATAATGCTAGGCCAAAATAGGAATGTATATAAACATATGTAAGTATAGAGAAGAGAGATTTTTAACAAAACAGAATTACAGCTAACACAGCAGTTTGTGGGTAAATTATTAGGTTTATTACTCCTAAAGTAGTTTGAATAGAAGCGTTCCAGCTGTTACATCCGATCACCAGCACACTGCCAATTTTCTCTTCTAGATAGTCCTTTTATGCATTGGGGAACTTGTTGCAATTAAGGGATTTTCTCACTTCTTTATAATTCTGTGATTTACAATGTTGTCTTAAAAATTCAATTGCATGAACCATATTCAGTTCCTTTTATTCAAAATTTGCTGCATACAGAACAGAATGAAACCACCAAATCCATCTTGAGTAAGAAAACCAGGTTAACATTTTTCTAATTGTACTTGCTGCATTAGTATGTTGCTGCTGGTACATCTGACACCAAATAGCTACACTAAACCTTACAGCATATTTGTGGGAAGTATCTTTAATGGGATGCTTTATGCTACAGTAGTATCTCACTACTTTCAGAAACATATTTAAAGTTGCACGCTATTCTACCAAAAATAATGGGTTTTTTTTTTCCTCAAAACTGTTCCATTTCTAGAACAAAATATCTATAAGCCAGAAAACAGTAGATGTTGACCAGTGGAAGAGCACTAATCCTCTAGTATTCTAACAGCTTCTCATCAGTAAGATAAACCTGCTCAATTGCAGAACTGTATCATCACTGTATTTACTCAACTCTTTCCACTCTATAGTATCTCAAAATATATTACTTATTTCAAAAGGAATAGAAAAATTTCATCTACTACTAGAAGGCGCAACAACACTAAGGCTGGTAGAGTGTATGGAATAGTACAGTAGCACACATGGAGAATGAAATGGGAGACTAAGCAAATTAAAACTGACTGTACAGAAAGTGCTTAAGTAAGTGTGATTTATGTATTTGCTCAGGGTATTTAATCAAAACACGTATGGGTTTTTTGAGAGGTTTTTGAAGAGTGACATGTACTCAAATGATTACTCAGAATACTGGTTAAAGACAGCACATGAAAAACTGCAGTCATCCAATGCCCACCAAAACAAACTTCCTACAGAAGAGCTCACCTACCTAATCACTAGGGCAACTTCCGTCAGAAACACTGGCTTTCCCTAAGGGTTTCCCTTCACAGGGCTAAGCAAGCCCAATCTTGCTTAGCTTGTATTATCTGACAACATACCACTATACCACACAATGTGGTCTAGCACATAAATTTAGAGCCTGATCTACAGCAACTCAGAGCTACATACCCAGGTAGATGATCAGGGAACACCCCTCAAACAAGAAGTGACCTGGCACACAGAACCACAAATGTCATATTGCAGAGCTCTCCTACTGACTATAATACACAACTTATACAAAAGAGTGCATGTTCCTCATTGTTTTATAGTTCTGGACATTTAGATTTTTCTTAAGTGATCACAGAATTTTGAAAATGCCTCATACACTTACCCACAAATGTACTTGGGCACTGAATCAACTCAAGGCCAAAGCTAGCTGCTTCTCTCCACATTTACCCATCTCCTAATTCCCTGACACAAAAATGGCATCTACACTGCAGCCTTTCTGCATGTCTTCAACCTCACAAGGCAAGAGGGATCAACTGACCGCCAACCAGCTGCCTCTGTATGCAGAGAACCACTGCTATGCTACTCTGTACAGTTCATATACAAGGTGATCCCAGTCAGATAGCAATCTCCTTCCCTCAGTTTATCAAGCTAAAATAGATTATTTAATTTGTTTTAGCCACTAGTGAGTTAAGATGGAGTAATCAAAAGTTATCCTACTAAAACATGATTCTTTATCAAACTTCATTCACTAAACAAAACTCAGCTTACATTGATTAAATAACTATTATCTCATCTCCTCCACTGCACTTTCAAGAAGAAAACATACACTTGTCTTGGCTTCCAGCAAACAAGTTATTCCACGTACAAAAGCTTTGCCAAGATCCACATGCTTTGCTCAGAAGCCTCAGATTTAAAAAAAAAAAAAAAAAAAAAATCTAAATTTGAAGTATTGTTGAACTTCGATCCACAAGTAAGGAATTAAAACGGGTGATATTTCAGATAAGTGCACGCTCTCAAATGGGCATAGAGCACAGAAGGAGATGAGAAAACTAACCAGATAATAACTCCACAAACCCTAACACTTGGTTTCTCACCAGCAAGAAGCCCTCAGAAAAGCTAGCATTAGATGTTCTTAACAACAGATGTTTTGCCATTATGATAAACCAGACTGCTACTAACTCAAAACAGGGAAAACACATCACTAAAATAATAGGTACATTAAGGGTCAGGAACTTCTTAAATCTTTGGTTTCTGAAGAGATTTGCTGTCACTAAAGAAAATAAAAAGTTAACTGTAATTGGTAAAGGTAGGCAAATCAGAGTCTGCAGAAAGAAACAAATGCTGAATAATCTGCTACAGTTTTTAAACATTGTTTGATAAAGCATCTTTCAAAGACCATAAGGAAGACATTATAGTTTTAACTTTCAGTAAATATCATTGACAAATTCAGAACCTGAAGATTATGTATTATTTATACTTGAGTTTCTGGAGATATCATTGACTACTAAGAATCAGAGCTCCCCATTCCATAGATTTCAGGACACACACAGCTGAAGTGTTTTGCAGAAGCATTAGTCAATTCGAGAGCAACAAGGAGAATCTCAAATACACGATTACCAGTCAAGTACTGTTAACTATGAAAGTGCACTGGCTGTCATTTGCTATGTTTCTGTACTGCAAGTTTGCTCACATGAAACCTTTGCTCTGAGCTGTTCAGCAACAGTTGTTCTCATTAACTTTCCATTGTTTTACACATATCTGATGCAGACTCTTCTATTAGGTTTGCATGGCAACATTTTGGTAGCAGGGGGAGCTACAGGGGTGGCTTCTGTGAGAGGATGCCAGAAGCTTCCCCCATGTCCGACAGAGCCAATGCCAGCCAGCTCCAAGACAGATCCACTGCTGGCCAAGGCCGAGCCCATCAGCGACAGTGGTAGTGCCTCTGGGATAACAGATTTAAGAAGGGAAAAAAGTTGCTGGGGCATGGAAACTGCAGCTGGAGAGAGGAGTGAGAAGATGTGAGAGAAACAACCCTGCAGACCCCCAGGTCAGTGAAGAAGGAGGGGGAGGAGGTGCTCCAGGCACCGGAGCAGAGATTCCCCTGCAGCCCCTGGTGAAGACCCTGGTGAGGCAGGCTGTCCCCCTGCAGCCCAGGGAGGTCCACGGTGGAGCAGATCTCCACCTGCAGCCCATGGAGGACCCCACGCCGGAGCAGGTGGATGCCCAAAGGAGGCTGTGACCCCATGGGAAGCCCGCGCTGGAGCAGGTTCCTGGTAGGACCTGCGGCCCTGTGGAGAGAGGAGCCCACGGAGCAGGTTTTCTGGCAGGACTTGTGACCCCAGAGGGGACCCACACTGGAGCAGTCTGTGCCTGAAGGACTGCACCCTGTGGGAGGTTCCCATGCTGGAGCAGTTCATGAAGAACTGCAGCCTGTGGGAAGGACTCACATTGGAGAAGTTCATGGAGAGTCACTGTCTCCTGTGGGAGGGACCCCACGCTGGAGCAGGGGAAGAGTGATGAGTCCTGCCCCTGAGGAGGAAGGAGTGACAGAGACAACGTGTGATGAACTGACCATATCTCCCATTCCCCATCCCCCTGCGCTGCTGGTGGGGAGGACGGAGAGAACTCAGGAGTAAAGTTAAGCCCAGGAAGAAGGGAGGGGTGGGGAGAAGGTGTTTTAAAATATGGTTTTATTTGTCGTTACCTTACTCTGATTTGATTGGTAATAAATTAAGTTAATTTTTGCCAAGTCGAGTCTGTTTTGCCCATGACATTACTTGGTGAGTGATCTCTCCCTGTCCTTATCTCAACCCATGAGCCTTTTGTTATATTTCCTCTCCCCTGTCCAGCTGAGTTGGGGAGTGATAGAGCAGCTTTGGTGGGCACCTGGCATTCAGACAGGGTCAACTCACCACAACTCTCCAACATACCAAGCAGTTGTGATAGATATGCAATTTTTGACTTTCATTACAACAGGAGAAGGAAGGAAAGAGGAAAAAAGCATTGAAGTGTGATGTTTTTGGTTTTTCTTTTAAAAGAAACTGGAAACACATGCATTTATTTATTTAGAGAAGGAAAGACAGGCCATGTCCCATATGCATGATTCATTTTGTGGCTAGCCTAAATTGTACACCGAATGACTACTTAATCTATGATGTTTATTCCCTCCCTGTTAAGATAACGATAATGAACAATTAGAGGGTCATGTAAATCACTACTCTGGCATTGCAAAACATTTGAGTCTTACCTGCTGCCAAACAGGTTTAGGAGTCCATCAGAAAATTTTCAGAAATTTCTTTTTGTTTGGCACTAACATGCAAAAATCAAGTAAACCAAAAATGTTAACAGTGAAAATGTACTTTAACATTTAAAAACTTGTACAAGATACCAAGTAAACAGAAATCATCACATATTTTAGGTGGTATCCCCACACAAGTGCAGACTTCTCTTAACACTCTAAAGCAGTCATCTTTCTTCATGCACGCTGCTTTGGTCTTTATACATGCTATGTAATTTCTGTAATTCCTAGCACAATGAGACTACAGCTTTCTAAAAATAATATCACATTAATAACAAACAAAAATAAAAGAACAAGAAACCCAACACCTACCCCACAGTAAACTGTACTAGCGTCACGAGATGCATATACCATGTTCTGTACACCAAGACCGCAAAAGGCATATTCTTCATCTGCAGTCTGGCCATGTATTTCACTTGTCTTCATTGCATGGACAGGTGTCGTGGCTTAACCCCAGCCAGCAACTAAGCATCACACAGCCGCTCACTCACTTCCTCCCCACCCAGTGGGATGGGGGAGAGAATCACAAAAGAAAAGTAAAACTCACGGGTTGAGATAAGAACAGTTTAATAGAACAGAAAAGAAGAAACTAATAATGATAATGATAACACTAATAAAATGACAATAGTAATAATAAAAGGATTGGAATACACAAGTGATGCACTATGCAATTGCTCACCACCTGCTGACTGATGCCCAGTTAGTTCCCGAGCAGCAATCCCCCCAGGCCAACTCCCCCCAGTTTATATACTAGACATGACGTCACATGGTATGGAATATCCCTTTGGTCAGTTTGGGTCAGCTGTCCTGGCTGTGTCCCCTCCCAACTTCTTGTGCCTCTCCAGCCTTCCTGCTGGCTGGGCATGAGAACATGAAAAATCCTTCACTTAGACTAAACACTACTCAGTAACAACTGAAAACATCAGTGTGTTATCAACATTCTTCTCATACCAAACTCGAAACATAGCACTGTACCAGCTACTAGGAAGAAAATTAACTCTCCCAGCTGAAACCAGGACAACAGGTTTCTCTCCAATTTGAAATTAATTTTGTATTCATGAGTTATATTTAGAGTAGCTTACATCAAAGTATGTCAGAAGCAACTGTGTCCCTTTCAAACACTGCTAAACGAGTTTGCAAAAGTTGAATCATCAACCACATTTCTACCACTTCCTTAGTTAGACCATAACCCATTCACAGCAAAGTAACACACTGCACAAGGAGCACAGGATCACCAAGAAAGAAGTTATTGCAACATAAATGAAAGATAAGCAAATACGTCATTAAGAAGATCTACTTCATATCTTATTGCCACATAAAGTTTTATAAAATAAACAGCACTCTATCAAGACCTCCTGGCAACTTAAATTTTGTACATTGTTTTAGAGCACTTTCAGGTCTTTCCGAGCCTGTGTATTTTAAGCATCTGCCTGAAGGAAAACAGCGCACAATTTTCATTTAAGAAATCAATCCTCACTTTTGATGCAAGATTCTAATTGAATGAAATGAACAACAATTTTAAAAAATCAACTCTGAGGAAATGATAAAATTACAGTATGTTCTGGCCATTAAGAAACTTACGTACAACTTGTGAAGTTGTTATGAAACTGTGTTTCCTGAATATATGTGGAATTACTATTTGCTGCCAAAACCATTAGTAGATACATAGTGGAGCAGGACTATTACCTTCCTGGATTGTACTGTGACAAAAATAAAAGGGATGACAAGAAAGATGGGTGGAGCTGGATAAAGTCTAGACCCACCTCCTTTCCCAAACCACCATGAAAAAGCACAGTGGAAATACTCCCCCACCTCAACCCCCCAAAGGAAGTGACATGATTTTAAAAAGGACAAAGTTGAAGGTGGTTGTTTGTTGTTTTTTTTAAAAAGAATAAAAAACCACAGAAGAGCTTTTTGTCAAGAATCAACTATCATGTGAAACTATGGAGCCAAACCAGGACAAAAAGCTGACTCAAGAAGCTGAAGGAAAACCATGACAGAATTCCAGTTTGCCAGAAGTCACTGTTCTGAGCCCAAAGAGCGTTTAAGAGATTGAAGCACATTAAGTCTGTGGTGACTATATAATTTTGTCTAGGCAACACACATCCAACATCACTAATTAGGGAGCAATCATGTTTTACAGTACCATGCAAAGTTTGTCTGCTTGTTTCTATTAACATCTACCCCTGAGGAGCTAAACTATTGACCCAGAGCATCAAGAACAGCTGCAGTTCTGGGAAGGCTGTGTTTAAACTGTGGGAGAGCAGAAAGGGTTGGCACTGGTCCCAGAGGTCAGCTGACAGACCAGAGAAGGTGCTGCAAAATGTTGTCCATCCCAATGGCATTGTAAGGCTCCAAATTCTGCTCAGCTCCCACCAACTGGGCACGGGCAGGGAGACAGCAAAGCCTATAGGCACCCCAAGGAGCACCCAGTGCAGCTGCAGGGAGGGAGTGAGCTCTGCCAGAGAAAACAGTGTCCTCAGGCATTTACAGCACCCCCCAAACCTTGGTAAGTGGATAAATATCTCAAACTATGTGAATCACTTGAAACTGAAATGTGAGCCACATGAATATGAAAAGGATACTAATAGTTACGCAGAAATGACAAATTCATCAATCAGAAATGGAAAAAACAACACAGGAGCATAGAAAAGTCATCAGGCAAAAGTGAAATATTCTGAAAATACTTCTTAATTGAAAGCTGAATGCAAATGAATACCTGCATTTTAAAATCTGCATATGCAAGGTGTTAGCTTGTCAGTTTAATCCCACTCCCCCTTCACTCCTCTGCAAAAATAGTCCAGTTGATTGACTAAGGCCTGTGTAATGTATAGGATTGGTACTCAGGAAGAAGTTTGCTACCAGTTTTAACAAGATCATATTTTATCTACCAAGTCTTGACAACAAAGACATACAGTTCTGATGGCCAAATATGAAATACCACATTGGTATACTTTGTTGTAAAATAATAAAAATAAAATAAAGTTTCCCAGCCATGCTGGTTTTCCCATTTTCTTTTTTAGAATATATTTGTTAATAACAAAATACCACACATCAACAGCCAACCCTATATGAAGGCATGAGATTACTTTCTATCTTTCTCAGTATCAGAAATATTTTCCCCCGTTAGATATAACTACTTTTGGACATACTTTTGTACATTGGGAAAGCCCCATAAAGTATTTCTAGTAAGGTACAGTTAAATGAGTTACCTGAAAGTCTGAAGCTAAAATAAAGCATCAGCCTATTGCAGATGATTGGCTTATTATTATTGTGGTTGACATTAGTAATGCTAACAACTAAAAACATTGAAACGCACAGGTAGCATTCTTTAACTTACAAATTGCTTGCTTCAGAAAAGAAAAAAAAAATACAACTACTACAGCATAAAGAAAAAGCTGACTATGCAATCAAAAGCCCAAAGGACCCAATTTCTTCATAAAGTACCTGATGGACATCGTGACAGTCTGATTACCTTCTACCACCAATTTTTGGAACATGTGAAAAATACTGTATGCTTCTTGCTGGTATGTGGTCCAAGATGACTCATAAATCTTCCTTTATCTCCTTCGTGGTGTTAGCAGAAAAGGATGAGTTGCTTTTTTCCTTCTCATTCACATGTCTTTCTGTCTGTTACCCGTGCCCTTGAGCAAAGATTACTGATGCCCTGCCTTTGATATATGACACATCACATACAGCAGCTTTTCATCAAATGAATTAACCTGAAAAAAATGCAAACCTACCTGCCAGTTGCTTCCCAACTTTCCACTATTCCTTTGTGTACCTCCTTCCTAACATGCCACACACAAGGCATGCAAGAACAAGGTTACTAGGCAGAGAAAATTAAATTGTTATTCAGTGGACACTGACATAATCCATTGAAATACACTACTTAATATTTACCTTCATAACTGATTCCAATTGTAAAATATCCTGTTAGTCATATTCACAGTCTGAAAAATGTATCTATTTAAAAATCAGAGGATGAACTATCTGCTCAGATCACCCCAAATTCTTGCTCTGAGTCATGTATAATAACTGCAATTCATGTAAGGCTTTACTGATATGGCTCTACAAACAATTCTGCAATGCTAATCAATACCAAATGATCAGTCAGTATGCTGTATATTCTAGGTTTTTTCCTTACAATTTAAAATATATTTTTATATTCCAAAAGCATTAATATCTTAAAATGTTAAGTCTCTTCACAATGGTTGAACTGTTCACAAAGGTGATTTTTAATACATGAAATTAAAACTCCATTGCACTCTTTTGTTAAGCTTAGTTGGGTTCTTTTAAGAAAAACGGGCAATAAATGCATCTGTGAGGTGCTCTCTTTTCTGCATATACCTTCAATCTTACATTTTAAAGATGCCAATTAGATAACTACTTGCTGCTAATTAGCAAGATTCACACACTAACCTCTCTGAGACTTTTTTCTGCTTGAGAATTTTTTCCACTGTAGATTATTAATTGGTTTACATTTGTAACTGATTACTGACAGGATCTCAAAGAAATTTAAGTACAGGAGTTCCTAGATACTTCAACATTTTTCAAGACAGGAAAGTAAACTCCCAATATAATTCTGTTCCACAAAACAACGCTCTTCAAAATAAATGTCACACCTTTCATAATGAAAAAATTGAGAAATTTTTTTTCTTCTTTTATCAAAATTGTATTATATCTTATAATGAATGCAGTGACTGAAAAATATAAACATTGATATATATTTTCCAATGAATTGGCTTAAGAGTAATGTGTAAAAATAGGATTAATGGTACAAAGCATGTACTATATAAAAATAGCCTGTAGAAAGAAGCATTAAGCAATTACAACTCTAGCACTGAAGGCTCCAATATTATAGGGTAATATTTCCTTAATGTTAGACTTCATTAACCCTAAGATAATCTCTCATAAATTTTGCTGATTTTTAAGGAGAAAAAATAAATTATGTTTATTAAACTACTGAATATGTTTATGAAAACAAGACATAATCTAGTGCTATAAACTTCTTGTCTTTATCTGAATAATCAGGAAGCTCATAAATAAAATATCATATAACAAAGTGAGTGTTAAAATTCATTACCGTAATAGCTATGCTCATGATCTATTTCATTAACACTCCTCCTTTCTTTGAATAAATGGGTTCTTTGGTCTACCAGAGCAAGGCCATTTACAAGACAAAATACTAAGCTGCTTTTTCTCATTTTCCCTTATCTGTTCTATTCCCAACTTTCTAAATTAATTCTTCCTCTAAATCTTATTGTTCCTTCCAGTGTAACTCACAGCACATTAGAGAAACGTGAAAGAAATATAAGCAAAGAAATGGGTCTATGGAGTATAAGTTAATTAGGAATCTAAGTGACTGGTGATGAGACTTGATGGCATATGGCTTTGGAATGAATTTAAGAAGCTTAAGTTCATTTAAAAATAAAATATAA
This sequence comes from Buteo buteo, assembly GCF_964188355.1. NCBI lineage: Eukaryota > Metazoa > Chordata > Aves > Accipitriformes > Accipitridae > Buteo > Buteo buteo. The sequence goes on from NC_134174.1 coordinate 43,653,110, forward strand.
ATATATCAGAAGTTCAAAAGAAGTCATACCTCAAATTAAGTCATGCTAATGTTTCAGCCCCAACACCAGCTAAAGATAACAATGTATGACAGCATGCTGATTTTATCTCAAAAGTTTCTTCTCACCAACATGGATCAAAAAAGCCAGTAGCTGTTAGTGAGGCAGTAATACAGACACTTAGAATTGAACATTAGCAACTGTAGAACCCACCATCTACAATCAAGTATGTAACTAGGGTATTCCGCTTAACACACTACTCGTTAATAACGCTGTGCAGAACCTACTTTTCAGTCCTCACAGCAACAGACCATCTTTATATCCATCAATCTCGACTTCATTTTTTTTATCCATTTCTGCTCATTTCACATATAGTACATAGGACTCGAACTGGATAAATCCTCTACGGTAACATTGGGGTTGCAAAAACAGATCCTTGGGAAAGATGCAACAGAACAGTTATGAACGATGGTGCTGGGAGATTTCCAGATGCTGTACCTGCATGATCATGTGGGGACTGGAACTGACATGGATGGACGGGGGGGCTAAAGGCTTTGTATTGCCAAATGCCTCCCTCTCCATAAGAACGGGGCAGCAGTCTTTTAAAAGTTCATCCTCAAGGGAATGTTTCATTTGTTCCAAGGCTTTAAAAAGACGTGTAACTCCACTGATTCAAGAGGCCCTATCTAAGGCAGGGAAATGCAAGAAAAGAGGATCAGACTCTGTAAGGAGAACTTGAAGTATTTTATATACAGAAAACTAAAAAAAGAATGTATTGTTAGACTAAAAAACTACCAAAGAAGGAAAGTATACACATAAGCTGGATATTGCTTTAAAGAGATTTCTTACAAAACGTTTTGTTTTCCACTCATAGAAAATCACAGCAACTACTCCTGATGCAGCTACAACAAACTGTAAAGGGCCACAGTCTCACGTCTTTCACAGGAACACAGTATTGGTACTCAAAGCGCCACTATCCAGGAGGAGAAAAAGCATCAGCTGAAAAGTGCCATTAACCTAGTAAGTGCTTAACTTCCATTGCTCACTTCCTTCCCAGAACTTTGAAGAGAGGGTAGGGGATAATACAGTCCATTATACATGCATTCTAGGCCCGTTTATTCATTTATATAGCTTTTTCCCCACACTTAGGCAAATTTGCCACCAGAGGACACTGGTTTATCAAAGGAAATGACATACAATTAAATGCAAAGTGTAACAGTACCTTTTATCAGACCAACTGATAAAACTGCAGAAAATAAAAAACAGACCAGCTTTGCAGGCTTTCCTAAATCACTGTTTTTCAACTTGATCAACTAGATGAACAATACATTGCAACTCTTAATAATTTTCATGTTAATATTTAACCTCCAAGTCTAGCTGCAATTGATTATCGTTATAAAAATCTTAATACAGAGCAGCAGGTTGCCATAGCAAGCCATAACATACAACACAAAAGCCCCTCTGCAGAATTCCTTGATCATATTGTTTTCTGTATCACCTTCATCAGTCTTGACTGAGCAGTCTCATGAGGCATATTCTTTCCCCTGAATCCCATGTTGAGATCTACCTGCATTCAAAACCAGTATGCATGGCAAGGGTTTGCATTCTTTTATCTAGGTATAACACAAATGCTAGAGTAGAGATCAGAAATATGTAAACACAATTTAAATATTAGCAATAGTTTAGATAATTAGGTAGAGACATATTTTGAGAACATCCATTTTGCAAAGAGTCAAAAAGAAAAATACCCCTGATAGCTTTAAGAGTTGTATTTCAGTGAGTGTAAAGCAGCACTCTCAATTCTGGGAGCTCCTGAAACCCAGAATTACAGAACAAGATGCAAAATCGTCAATATCACTCATTTTATTCATGTACAAAGATAAAATATTGGATATAGTAGATAAAGCATTAATAAATTATTAGAAGCTGTTAAAAGGTATTACAGATATGCAGTATGTGCATTATTGATCATGTAATCTACCAGGCTGTACAACCAGTCGGTATAATGGATTGTTCTCCATTCAATTACTAATGCTATGAACTACTCACGTACCCTAATGTGTATGGTAACTCATTTTCTTTGTTTTCAATACTGACATAAACTGCTGAAAAGCAACAACAACATATTCAGGAAACACCAATATTTTTCCTATTGAGGTATTTGGGGGCCGGGGCGCCGGTGGGGGTGGGGTGGGGGGGGCAGTCCTGCTGGTTTGGTTTGTTCTTTTGGAGGGATTTTTTGCCAACTGCATCTCCAGGAAGCAACATTCTGCCGAGCTAAGTACCTGAGTCACCACCTGCATACAAACCCAGTATGGACAGTGCTGGTCTGCATGCTTTGAAATGGGAGGAGGCTAATGACAATGCTGAGATATCACTAAGGACTACGGCATTCAATCTTTCCTGAGAACCATCCAGAAACAGCCGGCACCACACTTGCAGAACCACTTGCAACACAAGGACCAATGACTTTAATAACGCATCTTTGCATGTAACTTTTATTCACCACCAGTGTAGGTGGCCTTGCATTCAAGCTGGTCAAAACAGTTCTAGAGGGAAAGAAAATTAAGAGAGCTGTCAGTGTCAAATCACAGCTATATGGGAAGCCTATCTCATTGGACACACAAAGCAAAAAGGAAAGAAAAAACATCAAAAGGGAAAGCCTGCATTAAAAGTATGACTTTAAAAAGATTGTGGATTGGTTATGACATGTAATAAGTCATCTGCCTCTCTTAATAAAGAGAAGTTATTATTTACTAGTGAGCTAATACCAGTAACTGTGACAAGCAAAACCAACAAAGCCCATAAAAACATAAAGAAGCTGTTCTATGCAGTTAGGCTGAAAGAGAACACATTCAATGTTTTAGATTAAAAAGCATTTAGGCTTACAATCTGTTCTAATACGACCTCCATTATGTGTTGGGAAATGAAGAACTCATCCTCATCCCCAACTTTTACAGGAAAAATAGAAAACATGTTCTTTTTTAAAGCATAAATTTAAGTCATAGGAACTTGTTTAATGCTTTGGATTGATACCTAAGGGTGTTATAATTAATGTGGCCTTTCAAACAAATGTACTAATGTCCCAATACTACATCATCTTTGGGTACTGTAACTTAAAGAAAAGTCTTATCTCCTCTTCTAAATACAAAGCACATTCCCAAATTCAGGTTTTCTGTACTCTATTACCCATGTCTGCTGTTCTCTCAAGTACTTCAATCTTCATGCAGGTGATGCAGCCAGGTGTCATGGAACTAAGAACGAGGATAGCATTAAACTGCTTTACTATATTATTTTTCCACGTCAATAAGGCATAGGTTTTATCACTACTAGGACAATCCTTATAAAAATAAACTGTCAAACACACACCATATCTCTAGGTAATGCTACTAAAACTACCCTTGCAATGTCTTAAAGAACAAAGGATTTTTCTACTAATATTGTAGGATATTAGTCTCACTCAGACCTGAAAAATAAAAAAAGCTTCAATTCAATATAATTAAGGTAGTTAAAGCTTTACTTGTGCTTCATGATTCTTGGGTTTTGAAAAATAAACTACTATCTATCTTAGGTAGTAGTTATTACCGCGTCCTGTAATCCTTCAACCATAGTAGGATATAGAATGTTTTTTAAATTATGAAATATATCTAACAGGAATAAACACTGGGATTTGAGGTTTTTTGCTTGAAAACTCAAGTATGACAAAAACCAAAATAGTTATATAAAAATGTTGCTTCAACTTTTAAATCAATGACTAATGGGAGAATCTGCAACTGCTTAGATTAACTTGCAGCTAAAGTAAGAAAAAAAAAATCACCAATCAACTGTAATTTATTTTCAGCTAATTTTACTTGGCATGTGTTTGAGCCCATTCCTATTGTTCATTTCTTTTCCATACAAGGTTTTCAAGAAATTTTAATATGTTTTTCCCAATAAAATTCCTGCTTTATATGTTTAGGAATATTACAATACTGTGACTTTCAGAATCGGAAAGGTCAGGTTGCCTTCTATAAGCAGAGCAAAGCTTAAAAGAAGCTTACAAGAGTGAAGCTTATCTGATAAAGGTATAAACTGATACACAAAGCAGATATTTAATCAAACCACTGAACCATTGCTCTAAATTTAATATCACATCTTCAAAATTATTAACTCAAAGAATAAGCAAATGGATATATTATCTGGTGAAAAGTTCTGCTGAACAGTTACAGAATGTATTAGTTGATCTCTCACAGGGAAAATTTTTCTAAGGTCACCAACTAATTGAAGGGGTGATTCCAATAAAAGTTACCAAACAATAAAGAAATCTTTGCTAGTAATTCTGGAGGTTGTAATGCTTTGGGAAAAACAGAGGAGCTTCCTTTAAGTATTCAAAATTTACTCATGTAATACCATAACTAAATCTATTTTACAAAAACAGAAAACTCACTTTAATTAACTATAATTTTAATCTTAATTGTGATTTTAGCCTCTTAATTGAATTATTTTTTTCTGAATTCATTTTACTGCTAATAAATGAAAGACATGAAAAACTAAATTGCATAATAAAGCATGAAGGGCATACAGTTATGAGATACCATGCCCCTGAGAGAAGCAAGCAGTGTTTTATGTTCAATGAAACTCTTAAGGGCAACATGCAAAAAAAAGGAGATAATATTCTTCAAACAATTAAAAACCACACTTCAGAAGTGAATTTTTAAAATACTACTATTTCTCAAGAAATGACAAAAGTTGTAGATCAGTAGCACAAGCAAGCACAACCATCTTTTCCTTAGTGATTTCTAAAATACTTAAAATAATTATTGGAAATATATCTTCCCTGTCATTTAGGCCTTTCAACAATTGACAATTATGTGACTAGAAAACCACTTGATTTTGGCACCTAGTAATGCCCCAAATGATTTTACTGTTGACACAGTTTAAGAACGCACTAAATATCAAAAGTATTTTTTACCTTTTATATTATTAAGAAAAAAAATTTTTTTGAAACTTCATAGAAAAAGATATAAACCAACCTTTTTTCACTTGTGTTGAACTGCAAATGAAACTCTTTCCTTATAAACCTAAATTCCATCTCCTGGCATGAACGTATAGTTATTTTAGGCAAGTATGTTCCAAGTGACTACAGCAAGCTTGAGCTGATAACAGAAAACTTGTCTGGCACATGCATTAGATCTGACCTGAACTTCAAAACTGAAATGAACAAGACAACGTGGTGAAGATGGTTTTCCCTCACAAACACAAGGCACAGCTGTGGTTTCCTCTCAGGCAACGTTCAGGGCATGCATACTCCATGCAATGGGATGAGTCACACAAGGAACAGGTAGTACAAGGCTCACAGCACTAACAGAGCACTAATCTGTCTCATCTCAAACTGCTAGGAAATATAAAATAAATGTTAAAAAATTCAGAAACAACTGAAGAAACCTGATTATTCTCTATGGCCTATACACCTAGATAAACTCAGCCTGGCATTTTAAAACAACTGCATTTTATCAAGGGGTTCTCTAGGTTTTCCTTAGCATGGGTTACATCTCATTTCTGACTCTGTCCTCCCCCATGGGATGTTTTAATGGCTTTTAAAGATGAACTGCTTTAAAAGCAGCATTATTTCTATATAGCTTGGGTTTATAAGTAAAATGGGAAACAGTGCACCAGAGCAAGTATATGAGAACACAAACACAGAGGAGAGAAATGTAGATTTGTCAGCGCTATGCAAATAGCCCCAGTTCTCCATGTATCAGCCAACCACTTTCCTGGGCTACCCAAATAAGCTGAAGGCAGAACAGTTATTCACCAAATCCCACAATACTGGAACTTTGGGATCTTCAGTGAAACTGGTAGGAGATCAATTTAAAATTAATAAAGTACTCTTTAAAAATTGACTAGTGAACTTCTGGAGCTTTCTGCTGTAGGAGGCTGTGAATGCAGATGGTACCAGCAAATAAAAACTGGAATTCTAAAAATTCATGGACAACAGATCAATAAATGGATATTCAGAGGGATGTATGCCCTAACATCCTTAATACAAGGACACTGGGGAGCTGGACAAGAGTAAGTGGCCAAACCTGCCTGTTCTTCCTAAATAGCAACTTGGTGCCAGTGTCAGAGACAGAACGATAACCCAGATGGACTTAGCCTCAGCCACACTGTGATGTTTCTTAGGAACTCATAATATACGCAGGCAAAGACCTGAAACATTTTCTTCTCAGATCGGTATGGACTTCTACTCAGGCATAAGTAAATCAACATTCAAATATTACATCTGAAAATTTCCCCTAATTATTTGTGCTTAGACAAGATATTCCACCTTCACAGCTGCTACTTAAATTGGTTCATTACAGTAAAATACAATATAACTGTGGTAATAAACTAAGGCCAAATTAGGATTAGGACTAAGGGAAATTTAACTCATTTAGAACTAAATGGTTATAACAGAAGTGGTAAATGCAGACACCAGTCAAACCCATTTATTTTTATCACAACCATGCAGAAAATGTAAAGTTTATCCTTCCCCTTAAATGAACAAAGCAAAAAATGATGCCCATAGCTCCCCATTCTGCTGAAGGAATATAAAGCAATGGAAAACCTCCCACTATCATACCAAGGCAGCTTTGCCACCCAAGCAAACTGGCTTCTTTGCAGTACTTAACACTGTGCAGTATGGCTATGCCTAGAGAAAACCGATAAAGCTTTAACAAAACCAGATAAAGTAACTAGCAATCATTTTGGCTTAAGAAGACACATCAAACTATTCCCTGCTTGCTAGACCAAAAAGTAAATGCTGCAAGAAAAAAAATATGTGAAATAATAGAATAAAATTAAATTGTTCTTGGGATCTTGATCAGCAACACCTGAACGAATACTTCTGTGCTTGCTTGTAGACATGATACTGCACCAGAGTGAAAATCTAACCAGTTCCAACAAAAGTGTATGCCCCACTTATTTATATTTGCCTAGAGGCTGAAATGGGTATAGTATTTTCCACTTTTCAGCCCAAGCACTACAGTAAGGCTCCTATACACTGTTTAACAGTTCCCGTATTTTACCCCGAGTGTGTCAGTATTTCTATGATAAGTTGGGGTTTGTTCCTAGCTCTTTCTCTGCATGGACATACACAATACATGCATGTGCAGATGACACAATTTAAAGAATGCAGGAACCTTTCCTGATGGGATGAATAGATTTAACAGCAGCAAAAACATTACTACAAGTAAGATTCTTCATTTTTATACACTACTGTGTATTTTTTATGATTGCTGTCTAAGATGCTGTTAAATATTTAAACAACAATACAATATCAGTAAGTAAACTCTTTAAATCAGGCATCCTCTATACTGTGTAGTGGGAACAGATGTGCTTATTAAGGCTATATTGTAACTCAACAATAATTTGTCATATTTGACATATTGTTAAATTATGTGCACCTGCCAGAACTGTAGTAGCAATTACAAACGATATATATACCTCTTTTACTTTAAATACCTAAACAACTTATGGAGATGTGAATACGATGTACAGAAAAATTGTAATTTCCTAAATGTCATCACCAAACAACACCTAATGTCTCACAATTTCTTTTTATGTATATTTTATTATAGCGCCCAACTGTTTCAACACTCTCGTGGCTGGACTTTAATGTGGTTCAAGCAGCCCCAAGTAACATCACCAAATGTTTAACATCTGTGAAAGTTGGACCAACAAATGCTCATATTTTCAGGAGGTCATGCTGGCCAGCTTTCATTAACAATTACTTTAAACTTCAGTTTTCTTTATAGCTTTTTAATTCAGGAAGGACATGTAAAGTTCACCTTAGTTAAACTGTTAAGTTTATTCCAAACTCATATAATATTAATCTTTAGACTATTTATAAACTTTTTAAAGTTTCTTTTCCTTCCCCCAATATTTGGATCTTGTTTAATTCACCCATTACTTTAACATAGGGAAACACTACTTCTGATTAGGTCTTAAGAGTTCAGCATATTTCCAGTGCAGGGTCAGAATCTCCCAGTGCTTATTTCTTTTTACTTTATTTTCCTACTTTCCCTCCCCCCTCCCTCAATCTACAATATTCACACCAGATTTATGATTAATTTACAAAACTCCTTAATGCCCTGGGTATTTATTATTGCTGATGATTCTATAATCACAAACCATTGTATCTTGAAAAAATCTATTCAGAGCTTTGAATTTTTCTACGACATTCTTACCCATAGCATATGGCAAAGCTTGAATTTTGCTGTAGACTTCTAAAACAAAGAGCTCCACTATGGAGTTGGACACCTCAGTGGAAACCTCTAGGCCAGAACCTCATGGGACTCGGGGATGCAGGAATTCCAGGGAGTGGATTTTAGTACAGGTTCAGCACTGTAGGGTCTACAACTACCTACTCCTTAAATGTGCATAACAAATTCTTAAATGTGCATCGCTTATGGGAAAAAGGAAAGAAAGGATCTTTTAATAATAGCGTAAATAGGAGGAGATGGTGATTAAAAAGAACAAGATACACAACCTATTTTGAAGATCAAAAAACCCCAGTAATTTGAAAAGAGAACAGATGAGAGAAGACACCACTGATGATCTCAACATTGCACACACACTTATGACCCCTATGAAAATCCAAATCTCCTTCTCCTTCCCTCACCACATCACCTTCACATGACTTACAGCTTGACATTTCTTGCTGTAGTCTCTCTGGTTTGGAAGGAAGTAACCTGTAGGAGACATGCTCTTTATAATTATTGACAGGTTTTAGCAATATTGCCATCTCTTATTCCTTTCACCATCAGGAATACTTGGTTTTCACTGTATTATAAGTCTAGATATTCCACTATGTGCCTCTTTAATACTATGTGGCTACACACTCCTATTTCAGAGCACTGGAGAGGAAGTCTTTGAAGCTTTGATTAGGATAGGTGGGAACTGATGTCTCTTTCCCACGCCTACCAGTTGTACAGAGATCGCACTCTATAGACTCTCCAGTGCTGTAGCTGTACTCTCTGATCAAGTAATAGCTTTGACCTGCTGCGCTTTGAGGGGAATTCAGAGCAGGCTGCTCCCAAACCACCGAGTGATGCCAGAGAGACTCAGCTTCTTACTCTAACAGTTAAGAATTAGGACATACAGGCTGTCATGAGACTCAGCTTTGCTCTAGGACCTTGGACCCCACACATACAGATGGGGACCAACATTTAACACATAGCTTGTTAGCGGCTGCTTTAGTGTTTCTCCCTTTTATTATTTATAAAGAGCACTGGTGCAGATACATTGGAAAGGAAGGTGAATATAAAGCATGTTCTAAAGAGCATGAAGGTATTTCATTTCATTTTGGAAATGTTTGCATTATGTATGGGTTTACATGGAGGGCTTTATAGACTCTCCTAAATGATTTACCGTTAAGGTACATATTGATTATAATCTCTAGTTATTTAAAAGGAGACCTGTTTACCCCACAGCACTTAATACATTGCGACATGTTTCAACTTAACAGTGACACTGGTAAACAAAAGTTACTGATCTACCTAGCGAGTTATAAAACTTGTAACATGCTGTAAACAGCTCTGTCATTTTATTTAGCATATTGCACTGCACGAGCTGCTTTATTTACCTAGCGGTAAATCTTTATGTATCAAAAATGCTACAGAAGGCACAACAAATAAATTACAAACAGACACTAACATCTGACTAGTTAATCAAACAAATAGGACATGTAACAAAGAAAAAAGCTATAAATATTGACAACAAGCTGCTTCAGTCACAAAAACATTCAATACTTCAGTTCTCAAGTGTGAGTTTTATATCAGTCCCCTGGAAACAGTTTGTATCCTCCAATAAATTTTTACAGTTGATTCACCTGCCTGATACCCTTCAGCCATTTCCTTCAGAAGCTGTCAAACCCGCCAACAATAATATATGGCCCAACCAACAAGAACAGCTGTAGCCATTCTCTCTGCTGGTTCCCGCACCCTGTTCTGCATAAAATAATACATCAAGATTAATTGATTTCCCATCAGTCTCACAGAACAGAAAATTAATTTTCATGTAGCTATTTTCCCCAGCATATGAATTTTGAACATGGCAAGTAATTTAAGTTTTTAATTATTTATAAGCAGGGAAAAAAAAAAAGGGGGGGGGGAAGTCACAACACATGATAAAGTGAGCCCCTGAAAGCCCCAAGGCCATGGCCTGGACCTTGATTTGTGCTGAGACAACAATAGCATTCACTAATGCCTACATAAATAATATATGTATTAACATACATCTTAGTACAACACCAATTTCTCTCACTCTGACCCAAGACTACTAGGTCATACAGCAGCAGTTTGTCACAGTTGGTACAGTGGGCTACATGTGACACACTACAAGAAAAACATGTAACGTGTCAGCCATACTGGATTGACCCTGACTGCATCCAGAGCATGAATACACCTATAATATAATGGGAAGGTAATGGTCAGTGTTTGAGGACAAGAGTAAAACTTACTAATCAGCAGGGTGTTATATCTCAGCAAACCTTCTCTTTGCAGGTGACATTGACTTGTGCAAGGAAAATTGCTAATGGAAAATTAAACAGAATAATCTGTCTTGCTCAAGTTAAATCTTTTCCAGATGACTGCTGAAGCCTTAAAGAAAAACACAGGCCACTCAAAAGACAGTAAGATGTCATAAAGAAGGCACATTTAAGAAAATCTCATTTGCTAAGGTTCAAATATCTGTAAACAGACATTCTCACAAGTTGCAGAACAGAATTTATGACCTTGAACTGGGGCCAAAATTGTACAGGTAAATAATCATAACTCAAAGCATTCATTATAATAATTTGTGATGAAGTACTAACTACTCTTTATTTAGTGCAACACGTGATCAATAATGTTAGGATTGGATTTTTTAATTTAAAAAAAACAAAAACAAAAAAAACCCAAAACAACAAAACACCCACAACTAACTTGCACTATGCAATGCTTGTACATGGCTTGGGGTTGAGGGCAAATTACAGGGTGAAAATGTACCCATAAATTCAAAATGAGTGCACAAATGCTGAAGGCATGTCACTGAAAATATTAAGCAAAAGGTTTGCTTTTGAGTGCTCTTTCCTTTTTTGAAAAGTTTTGGGAAGCTTCATTTTATTAGTTAAACCTCGCTAAAAAAAACCAAACTGTTTGACAAGGTGTGCCATAAAGTTACTCCATAGGAAAGTTTCTTACCATTATCAGTGGCACCAGATAAATTTACAAGGAGGGAAGTCTAGGGAAGATCAGTAGGAAAATGAAAGCAGGAAGCACTGTGACCATTTTTGGTTATACATTATGATGAAATGTTTACCAAAGAACAGAAGGAAGTATAACAACTACCACAAATGTGGTAAAAATGCTCAATATAACTAGAGCCTTTGTACTGGATAGCCAACTGCTTATAGTATGGCTGGGCATTGGTGTATGCTAGTAGCACTGTATGGAAAATTCTTCCAGTATTTCCATGATAAAACCATTTCCACTGTTTTTTCAAGGGCTCCCAATTTTCCTATTCAGAGAAAGCTGAAAAAAAAAAAAAAAAAGACAATTTTTAAATCAAAACTCAGCATATCTACATTAAGCCTTTAAAAGCAAGTTTTGAACAAGAATTCTAGGTTCTGTTTTCATTAATACAAAAGAGATTTTCAAAACAAGAACCCAAGCTCAATATCTTCTCAACATATGCACTGTAAAACTTCGGTTTGGATGGAAAAAAAGATGATTTTTTGTTGTTGGTTGTTTTTTTTTTAAAAGCAGTGATGTGGGTTAAAGGCCTTTCTCTTCTGTACATTTAGCCTTGTGAATATATGGATATCTAATAAAAACAAAATTATCAGAAAACAAGATCAAAATGTGTATGCTATGCATTTTCCCTGTCAATTTCATTTGTTAACATCCTGACATACCACTGATTCCAATGAAACACCCACTGAAAATAAAATAAAAATCACATTTACCTCCAAAATGTAAAGAAAGTTTATATTGCAAAGTACTAAATTATTCAGAACTATAGCTGACCTTTATTGTCATGTTTCAAATTAATTACACAGAGCTTTAAAGTCTAATTCAGCAAAAAGAATGGTGTCTAAATTTAGGGGGGAGGTTGGGAAGAAGTAGCATGTGATGGATTCAGGTTTTGTTATTTCCTTTTCATATTACAAAACAGTTAAAAGAAATAGTGCATTATACCTAGTCATACAAGCCATTCAACAGCTATCTGTCTTAACAGGTTTTCATGTCAAGTTTATCTGCAGTTGTCCTTCTAATATTTACTTGTTTTTTCTACCCTTTCATTAAGAAAATAACCTTATTGAGAACATAATGAGCTCATTATGTTCACCGTAAAAACACGTTTGCAATCCTGTAAATAAAATGTATAAACCAGGGGAAGGAAAAAAAAAACCACCAAAAAACCCCCCCCACCAAAACCCACAACCAAAAACCCACACACAAACAAAAAAAACCCCCACAACTTTACAAAGTTGATACTGCTGCTACAGATACAGTTCCTGGCATAGCTTGAAGGTCTTTGTTTCTGTAAATTCAATTGAGTGTTTCTATTTCTAAGTCTAGCGAGAGGTTCTAATTATTGTTAGAAGCCTAATTAGCATTTAGTATTACATTACAACAACTGCAGCAAAATTGTACCCGTTCTCCAATAAACAGTATTCACAGTGTGCAATCAAGCTGCTGTACGATGCAATGAGAATTAATAGCACTGCACGACAATGGTAAATCCTACAACTCCCGCTGTGTGTGTTTAATAATTTTTCACTCCTTCCAGATTGTTCCCATCAAGCACAATTCCCAAGATCCTAATCAGCTTCCCTCCCCATCAATACTACACAGAGATCTGAGCACTGAAAATTATCTGCAATTTCAAAAAGTGCTTTGTTGCATTATTAGGCCACTGACCTAAGAGGTAATGGGTAAATAGTTTCTGAAAAATGTCCAAAGCACAACATAAATTAAAGCTTATAGTCTTGCCTGCTGTTCTTACCAGAGCTGTAACTGCAAAGTCTAACAGTTTTTACACAAAATCCTTAACTACAGTATTATTTTTTACACAAAAATTAGTACAGAGATGACAATATTTATATTTAATAACTTCTTTTACTGTATTTTACACAAATAATACAAGTTAGAGGGCCATAAGCACCTTTTAAATGCACTGCATATACACATATACACATACACACACACACAGAGCAATCGGAGAACAACCACCATAGTTTTGTCTGTGTTCATGCATACAGAATATGCGAGTCACTTCTGGAAAGAGGTGCACAAACATAACCATACACGCAGAAATGGAATCAGCATTTTAGCTTTCTTTTTTTAGCCAAAGCAAGAAATACAAATCCTAGTCAGAATGCTACGTTGTGATAGTCAGATAAATTCAAAGTTCACTGTGTTTCCTTAGAGCTTATGTATTTCATACATTTCTCTGACAATTAAGATTCACTTAAGGGAGAAACAGTGGCATTAGAGGGGTGACTTATTTCTGTAGGGAAAATGCCTGATGCCTCACTGATACATTAGCAATGTACATCCTCCATATGCACAGATAAATGGGCTCACTTCCTATATAAAACTGTAGGCTCCATCAGTGGCGGGGCACAGAGGAGCCAGAAACCTGACTCGTAGGTCCATATGCTGGTTACTGCGCACCAACAGACATTTGAATATTATGAAAGGAGTTGTAAGTTTGGCAAAGCACTCCCTCTGGCTTTGTCACAGTAATTTGTTTCAGTTAATGGAGTTTCAGCCTTTCCCCATAATCACTATCCCTTATTATGGAAATCTTATCTGTATAATAAACTCATCTTCTCACAGGGGACTTCTCTCTTCCTTTCACAGTTTGTCAGTGCCAGTACCATCTAAGTTTTACATGGTAGTCAGAAAGTAATTTTATTTTACCTGGTTATCAAGAGATACAAAACACTGTGGTATTAATTACCAATTACCACTACCTCTGACAAAATGTGGCATTATTATTTATCTTCAAACAAAAAGAGGATTTGTTCATTAATTCCCATAACAAAAAATAAGGATATGTGCAAAATTCTTCTGCAATAATTTGCATCTGTTTCTGATGAGCTGACTATGCACTTGAGGATCACACTTGCAAAACCCACCACATTATTACATATCTGGACACAGTGACAAGCACATGGCAGGGAGGGGAAGGGAGAGCTTGAGACAGAAAGCCAAAAATTGGGCATGAGGAAAAAGGGGAGAACAAGTTACAGGATAGCTCCACTGTGGTCTGAGACGTTGGTAGCCTTTAGAGACAAAAAGCGGTATTTCTCATATGACATCTGAGTTATGCCAGTTGAATGGGAGATGCATCAAATAGCAAAAAGGAATTACCTATTTTTTGGTTAGGCAGAGCCAAACATGAAATGTAATGAAGGGCTAGCATCAAGCCCTTTCTCTCCAGTAGGCAGTGTTAATAAACACAGAATCAGTGAATTGTGAAGGCAGCTTCTCCTTCACAATGTGGACTTTTCAGTCCAGTCTGTAGACAACAGTTTTCCTAAACACCTCTGAAACAGCCTACTTTTCTAAAATTACTTACACGTATCCACAGAATAGAACATCTTGTTTCCACGTGGTAAGTTGAAGGCACAAGAACAGCTTGATCATATAAGAGATTGGGAAAAAAGGAGGTTCCAAATATGAATTCCTCATGTGACATGTGGCACTTGGTGGCCTTCACTTTGGCTATCACAGAACATGTCACACTGTTAGTGCAACTACTGCAATTAAAGTGGCATGATGGGTTTATCCAATATAACACAACTGTTGCCTTTACTACATGGCTAATGATCATTTGCTCTTCAAGTCTTTCTGTTTTTCCCTCTTCAGGAAGTGCATAAATCAAACAAATTTACACCTCACAAAACTGAAAACCACATAACTAATTTTATTATTAGCTGTGGATATGAAAGCTGCAACAGCCAGATGAGAATATCAGCACAATTTTTATTCTGCACTGACACATGTCTCCATGGAAGCTGTAACATGCTGTACTGGTGACTTTGAACTCGCTTCTTGGCCGTCACTTACTTTGACTGTTGATGAGCTCTCCAGGCAGCTTTGTCCATTACTTCTTATGGGTTTCTTTTCCCTGAACATTCAAACCTGCCTGTCATTCTGTGTTAACTCTTTTCTGTATATTCTCTTCTTTCTTTTTTGGCCTTTAAGTTGGTGCACCATCCACAGTTTTGAAGATTTGATATACAAGCAGGGATGCCTGATTCATTTCATTTAAAAATATGAACCCAATAGGCTTAATCCAGAATCTCTGGCTCTGAACTGGGTTACCATATGTTGCATTTGATTTGTATTTCTATCAGTATCAACCCAAGCATCCTTATACACACCAGCTATGAACATGATTTATAGCAAGTCATTCAAGGCAAAGCCTATAGCTTCCCTTCACAATTTGACGTTATCAGATTACTTCAGAAGCTGGCAGCAGCTACCATAAGTAACAAGCTGTCACTGTAAATAAATCACTCCCTCAGAAATAACAGTTAAAAATATAGATTAGCATGAACAGAGGTCAGTATTTTAGGCTTGGTTTTCATTTCCTCTCTCAGCCCAGTCACAAATCAACCTTTTATCTGACCAAAAGGAAAGCCAAAAATAAGCACAAAACTTTTCATTCATATCCAAGACAGAAATTAAAAACAGAAATTAAAAACAAACAAACAAAAAAGGTAGGCACCATGGTTTTGGGTAGCCCAGCTTATGAGTTAACCACATGAGGATAAAGTCTTTATTTAGAAACAGCCATAATAAAACAGCAGTAGCCAACAACTTGAACAAGTTAAGTGGGGTCATCAGGGCTTACCTTACCAGTTTCCAAGTATTCTAAATAAAATCACTACATGACATTTAATGTGTGTTTTGGGAACGACTGGCCTCACACTTCCATTTTCTATACAGATATACCTACTCAGATGGCATTCTTATCCCCAGGGCTACTGCATCCTGCCAACGTATATCTACAAAGAGATACTTGGAAAGGCCATCAACAGAAGTACCAATGTGCTCTGCTGCAAGAATGTTAGCTTGTAATGTGCAAGTCCCATCAGAGTAGATTGAAGACTAGTACATAAACACAACCTGTCCTCCCCCTCACACACACACACAAAAGGGGAGGGGGTCTTAACTTTCCTGCTTCATTTTTCTTTCTTAAGAAACAATGTTTAAAATTTAAAGACACTCAAATTACTGCCTTAATATTACAAGGTCTTGATTTAGTGCAATCTCATGATAAATTGAATTTTAACAAATCTAAAATTAAAACAACTCATTTACTACTTAATCCCTTGAGTCAAACAAGTCAAGTGGAGGAAGCCACCAGCTTAGCACCTGGGAGTAGAACTTGTTAGAAAGCCAAAACAGCTTTTGATAGACTATTACACAATGACAGAAATACTTTCTTCTATTTGACATGACCTAAGAAGTTATATTGAGTACTTTCTGATCAATGAGCAGCTCAAACTTTAGAATGAATCAATGATAACAGGAAAAGCAGGCTAATTTCTCTCTTTCATTTCACCAACAAATGAAATCTGAAATGGTGAGACCCACTACTTCTACAGTTTGAAGGAACAGTGACTAAAAACTATTGAATGCAGTTCACCACTACAGGTAACATCATTACTATTCTGAGGTTGCTTTTTCACAAAAAAGCATGCTGACATAATTTGATAAACTTACCTTTATTTGTTACATATCCAGCATTTTAAGGTAGATTTATTTAACAAATGAGTGCACAAATCAAAATGTAGCTTTCATAGACTTCCAATTCAAATCTGTCTAGTTTTGACTATAACAAGTAAGAAGCTCATGTAGAAAATAAGAAATAAGTCATTTTGCATGTCTACACATTAAAAAAAAAAAAAGAAAAAAGGTTGAAGCTGTCTAGTTGCTTGCATAAGCATCAATATAACACATATTCTCCTGGTTACCACAAAAAAAAAAAAAAGAAATAGCAACAGTACTGTGAAGACAGGACTCAGCTCCTAACTAGGATGTTTTTATCACTACTTATGGAACCTAGTTGTTTTCTTGGGGAAAACCAAATAAAAATTCTAATGGAGAATAATGTTAATTTCAGAACTGTAATTCAAGGCACTTGCTGATTAAATTATCCTATAACATTTGGGGTCTTACCAGGAGTTGCACTTAGTTGTCTTACCGCAATTTTATTCAACAAAGGTATTGTTCAGTTAAACTTATAGTTGTGGTCGTCTTCCACTATCAGCAATCCTACGACTGTCAAGCTGTCCTCTATCTTTCATGTCAATCATTTCACATCTGACCAACGCATTTATTTTGCTTTTTGCAGTTTGACACTTGAAAAGTTATATATTCACATTTCACCATTACAGAGGACATTCTGCATTCATCTCCAGAGAGAAAATGACTCTGAAATTCTAGAAAACAAATTTGTTCATTAAAATATTCACAATTTTTCTGATAATGTGACACTATCAGCTAGAGAATGTTAGAATTTTGAAAAAAAAATCTTATTAATTATACTGCTTTACACTACCCCTCTGAGTATCTTTTTTCAGTCAATACAGTACAAACACGAAAGAAACTGTGAAAACTCTCTCTTGTACAGTTTACCACTCTTTGATATGTAAATAAAGCATGGAAATCTTTTTATATTTTTTCCTCTACTGTTATGCTGAAGAAGCATTTTTGCTATAAAAGAATATACTACTTTTATTAGCACACATATATACAGATGTACGCACAAAATACTGTGTGTGAACATAGCTGAAGAGAGGAAAAGATGAAATTAATATATTATGCTTTTAAATATAACTGAAACAAAACCTTTGAAAAACGTTTAAGTTTACTTTGTATGTGTGCTATGTTTATATATGGGTAACAAATGAGCTTACATGTAAATCTCTGAAAAATGGAGAACAGTTGATGGGGAAAAAAAAAAGCTATAACTAATGACCAACATTAACTGAAGGATTCTAGATATTAGCATCTATGAGAGCTGAATCCCACGCAGGTCCAGTATACAGGACTAAATGTGGATGGATGCATTTGGATGTTCTAGAGGTCAAACAGGCACTCTGTTCTTAAACAAACAAAGCCTCTGAGCTTTTTCCAGCTCTCTCCAGTTCATTCTGAACTTCAGAATTGAGATAGCTACGTGAATACTAGCAACAATGCCTGCACTAGAACCCAAGGGCCCAAACCAAATTAAGCAAATTGATTCATTATGCATTCTAGTCTATGACTTTTACTGTGAACTTTAAAAGGTAAAAGTTGTCAATTAGCACACAAGGGACTACATGTACCTCTGCGGAGACAAGTAATAGGGAAAAAAACAGGAGTAAAGTGGGAAAATGATTAGTCTTCAAATACTTTACTACAAAATTAAAAAAAAAATAATCCAGAGTTATTCTAGATTTCATGATCAAGGAAAAAAAATATTTGTGTCAGTACAGGCAAGAACATATCTCACAAGGGTCTAGGGAATAGCTCTGCAAAGCACGCAACAGCCAGAACATGAATACTCCTAATACACAGTCGGTATCTTTGCTTACCGAGTCAACAACTTCACTGCAAATGCTATGGTATGTTTGGCAAAGGATGATTAAATTATTTGATATTGCACTTGTAATCTACTTCTGAAATCTTGTAGCCACCTCCCTCCCCTTTTATAAAACTGTTATCCCCACCACATGCCACCTCCCCTCTCAGCAAGGGCCTTAGTCATGAGAAATCACTCTGCTACCTTGTGCCTGTAAGAAATCATAGGGCCTGGTGTTAGAGCTATCCAGGCATAACAAGTTATTTCCCAGCATGCTCACTGATTAGCTACCTTCCATAACCATAAAGTCAACAATAATCTACCTACATGCCCTTTCTGCAGGTGGTTGACCTATAAATGTTAAGTAAGTCAGTGGCAGTTCAGCCTAAATTACTTGGAAAGCATTATGCATAAACATTAATGCTGCAGCATGTCCTTAACTATACAACTGGGACTCTATAGTCTGCAAAATAATGTTACTTGATATGATTTTTTTTTCCTCTGTAAAAGCCTTTTCCCATTATAAAACTATCCAATGCCCCTCTTACCTGATGTTCCATTCTTTCCTTCAAGTCTTTCCCATAAAAATTAAAAGCAAATTCCGCCAGTTTGGGGCCAATTTCTCCTCTTTTAGTAGGGTGCCTCTTCTAGACATCTAGGGACCCCACATACTGACACAACTGGATATCAAACACACAAGTACTCTGCACACTGAAACTGAAAAGGAATATTTACCACGAAGTGGCAGGTAAGTATTTTTCTCTGGGTAAAAAATTCTTTTACTTAATTCACATTGTTTTGTTTTAACTAGGGATCCTTACCAAAAAAAAAAAAAAAATCTACTGGAAGATTACAGTCATTTTTATTTGCTTTACTGTGTACCAAGACACTTGCTGGTTTTGGTTAACTCTGTACTGCATCATGGACAAAAAATTATTCACCCTGTAACAAAGACCTTGGAGTCTTTCATCACAAGGCAGCTACTGCATCGAAGAGACCCTGTCCTGAATTGGAAGGGCAGGAAAGTTCTTGCTAGAGGTGGGCAAGTTCTGAGTTCCTTTGTGTTCTCCAGCACAGCCTCAGTTCATGCATCTATGCATTTCTTGTGAGCATGAAAAGAAACTCAGTGGAGGATTAGACTAGTGATGCAGACAACTCATTTTACACACAGTCATGGACTCCTTAAGCAAGGAAAAATAACCAGTATCACCTGCTCTGGCAGGCAAGTTTTCAGTGAAGGGAGGCTTATGCGTCTTTTCTTCTTAACAAAATTTATTCATATGCCTCCATTAGCAAGTTTTGCCCAACACAGTATTTAATCAAGATTGTTTTCTTCTTTCTTACAACTGCTGGATTGCAGTCAGGATCTTGTAATATCAAAGACTGAAGTTGCCTACAATGCATATTTAATTTTAAAAATATTTCAATCAATCTTTATGAAAATGACCAGATCTTTATATGAGCTGGTCTTCCTACCAAGTCCCACTTTTCTGTGAAATATTTTCTAATAGAACGTATTTTGTAAATTCACCTGACTTCTTCCACTGCCAGAATGGAAGATTTAGGGCTTAGTACTTAAAAAACCCCAAAACCTTACACACCAAGGGAACCACCACTATCAAATAAAACATTGCAATATGTACCATAAAAGCAGTGTAGAAGTAACAGTGGCTGCTGCATTCAAGTGGCAGTACTGAAGAGCAGAGAGCCTGTGATATCGTGCAGTGCCCTGTGACTGGAATGATAACAATTCACATTCCCTGTGCAGTCACTCAAACCCTTCCGTTTGGGTATTGCAGCGATGAATGCTCTTTGCTATTAACTACAAGCAAGAGGAAAAGAGTATGTCACCTTCTTGGAAACTCCGAAACGTGCAATTGTCCGACACTGTTCCAAAATCAAAATCAAAGACACATCAATTCTTTCAGTTGCTTTCCAGGATTAATTCCTTCACAGAAAATGCTGAGATAGGCATCTAGCAGATTTAGTAAGCAATATAAGACATATGATTTTGTCAGCACCGTTCAATGGCTAAACTCTTCTAGTAGTTTAATTATGAGCCGTCCTAAAACTCAGTCTGCAATTACAAATACTGTTGAATTAGTTTCCAGAATTATCTCCAGGTGGTGAAGGTAGATGTATTGTTGTATTTTACTTTGAGGATGACAAAGGGTGAAAATCAGTTTGTGGAATTCAGTAAATATCTCTCCAGAGCAGCTCAGGCAGATGGTTGGTATTTTACAATAAGGTTAACTTCAGTGATACAAAGTACCAACACAACCCTTATATCTCTTCTCAGTTTAAACGTTAGTTAGGTACTCTTCTGCAGCAACAACTGGTTTTTTTACTTTCTTTTCCTTCCTCATGTTGCCACCCAAAAAAAATCCCAGCTACTTTCACCTATAAAATGAGTAAAATATTTGGAATGCCTCAAGGACATTACAATAGCTAGTCTTAAGGGAGCAAAATAGGAGATACCAAGAGAGCAACTCATCATGGAGTTTAACCAGAAGCAGATTTGTATCAGCTTCTTTACATAGTTTTTAAGATAGCTCTGCCAAGCCAATTCATTAAATTATATTTTAGGGAAATGGACAAAAATGACTGCATTGTATTGATATTGGTCTTCAAGTTACAGAGTGACCATTTTGCTCACCAGTAAAGCAGCCAAATAAGAGTCAGTGTTCCACCACCTCAGACTGCTGACTCATCAGGTACATCAATATCACCTGCATAGCCCATATTTGGGGGATCCTTCCTACTGCAAGACACGGGTGACAAACTCTAAGCATTCTAAAATGCTATCTAATATAAATTTTGATGCATAGGCATTTTCCAGCACTTCCACCTTGAAAGGGATAATCTACTTTTGCAATGGTATAAAATTCATGTACTGATGAGGATCACAAGATATTGGACCTTAAACTGATCCTCATCCTGACTTAACTATGTGCTACACTGCCCCATGAGTATTGATTCCACTCACTGGTAGTACAGTAGTGCTCAAATTGAAATCAGCTTCAATGAGAAGTTAGGAAATACTGTGGCTCAAAAGGAAACAAAAATTCCCTTCTCAAACAAACAAAAGATGCCCTTCTACGGCTGCTCAGAAGTTCAGGATGGTAAAGATGGATAACGTGCACATAAGGCAGTAAAGGCCATGCCATTTTCTAACAGCCACAACTCCCACTTGATCAAGAGAGAAAAATCACACACACACTCAAAGTCTCTCTAAGCTGCAACACAGCAGTATTTCCAAGTTGTTCACTACTGCTTACTTTTTATGGCAAAAATACACCATGCTTTTCTACCTTCATTTGGATTCCATGTTATTCTTTCAACAGACGCTAGGACATTGCTGTTCAAGTGTAAAAGAAATTTAAATATTTCTGGAAAAGTACCCTTCAAAAAATTAATCTATCTTGTAATATCCCTTGTAGGTTTAAAAACCAACACTAAATAGCAAAGCATAGACTATTATTACCCAGTACACATTTATTGTATGCCAGAGCTCAAAAACAGTTAAGAAAATGGAAAAGTTACTTTTTTTCCTCTACACAAATTTGTTAATGGGTAACATAATGGTAAGCCATGTTTGCTGGCATTCTGTGAAACATCTACAAATTGCCTCTGCAAAGCATTATAGGTTGTCAGACTAATGTAGTTGAAGATAATTTGGCCTTTCAGTGAATTGAACCTCACAGCACGATTATACTCCAGCACCAAGTAGAGTGTCACAATTATTCTTTCATGCTGAATTACCATATAATGTCATAAGCCTACCTGTCATAAGTCCTGCAGCCGAGCTTGATTTTTTTCTAAATCTATGGTTCATGGCAAAAAAATGAATTTTTTGCTTCTAATGGAAATCTGATTGTTTTTATCAACAATAAATTTCATAGCAAATCAAAGGATATGCTTGGACAAACAATACGATACTCAAGGTTAAAAAACACACAAATAATAAATTGCTGGTGTGTCATGTTCAATTTTTACTACTGCATTACACTGCAATAACCATAACAGGATCTAAATTGTTGTCAGAACATTAAACAAACCCCCTTACTTCACAAAGGCATCCTGCCTGAGTAATTCACACAACGGAAACAACTATCACGTTTTCCACTGTCCCACCACTGTACCATACATCAGTGCAGTTTATGCATTTGGACAATTTTTTGAATAAATTACTTCCATCCTGGCTGCTGTTGCCACTTCTGTTAAGAGACATATCAGCTTTAATTGTCTTTTTGTCTATACTGAGCCACTGTTTTTCTGGCTCCTTCCTGCCCTTACATCCTGAGCACCAAAATAAACTATGACCATATCAAATTGCTTTATGCTAGGCAAGTCAGTGCGCTAAAAAGAAATAAATAACTCCATGAACTCACTTGTCATTTCCACTGTTATTAGCCTCCTTCCCTGCTTCTCCTAAACAAGGTTGGGGGAAGGGGGGGTGGTGGGGAGGTATTTTTAAGGTAACAAACTAGCTCTGACCTAGCCTGAACAACGCATTAGGTAAATCCAACACATAGAGTTGGTTAGATCAATATTAGCATGCAAAATGCTAACTTCAAAACCTTTGCCTCAGACAAAATATCATTCCTGGCAAATGAGCATCAAAATAAAAAATTACAAAAATGGTACAAACAAAAATAATTGTAAGACCTTAATGAGGTTGACAAGTTAAGCTCCTTTCAGTACTCAAAATAAATGCACCCTTTCTTTAGTCATTCTTATCCTAACATGAAGATAAGGCGTTAACTGCATACAGACAGACACGGAACTGACTTTGTACTGTGTGAAATGAGATGTTGGGATCCGAATAGATCAAAATTGGAAGAAACATATTGAGCTCATTAAGAGCTTGCTTATAAATACTAGTTTTACCTGCAACTGAAAATGGTTCACCACCTGATAGATAGTCATTAATGCTATACTACATAAACTTGGTATACTTGTGATAATTAATACATTTGTAGTTAAACAACTATATGTTAAGTTCCACTTTCATTAGTTAAAAACAAGCAAGTAAAGCAGTATTAATGTTTGGAATAGAAAGGGCATATATAATTCCTTGTCTCAACACAGAGATAAGAGCAGAAGTAGAGACAAGGGCACGTGTACCCTCCGCACAGAAATGTTCACACTTGGACTGTTGTTTATTCACCGGTTATCATCCCACCAAAAAATAGCCGAGTGCACAACTGAAGAACAAGAGACAGTAATTGGCACGAATAAGCTGTATCTATACAATATAGAGTTAATGACTTACCATCACATTTTACATTGCCTTTAACAGCAAACTAAATTGACATAAACTAAGCTAAGTCAGATCAGTTTGATCCAAGTCTATTTTTCTAAATAAGACCCCCTTGTGATTGCCAACAGCTCAGCACAGTCATTTGTACCAGTGACTGGGTCTTGGTGTCCTCCACACACAGAGCCAGATCACTGATGTATTGCTGGGCAGAGTAGAAAAGACCTTCTTCCTATTGGGTGACAATTCAAAGATACAAGCATTTCTTAGCTCCTATTCTCCCATTTTAAAAATAGAAATAAAAAAGCTAACCCCCATATCCCTCACCCTCTGGAGTGAAAATGTAATGTAACGTATCCCCAAAACGTCAATACCAGACTTATTTTTCCTTGTTAACTAAACCTTTATCAGTTGGTACTATTTATTTATAACCTCCAAAGCAATAATAAACACAGAACTATGATTTACTTTGAGTCTTTCTATTATTAAAACACTTTGTCTTATTGTTTTATTGATTTACAATCTATCCTACTTACTTTTTTAGCATCTGAAAACAATCAAGGCACAAAGCTGCAAAATGTTTAGACATTAATTGTTAAGAGACAGCATTTTATTCCAGGCTAGGGGTTTGAGTCCTCGACTGCTAAGCATTCTGGTACGGAAATGATTTATGGCCTTGTAGCAATAACGATGCGGCAGAGCCATTAACATATTGGCAGACCCTAGGATGGATTATCGACATTGATTATTTCATGGACCACTGATACCCATTTGTTAAGAGAAGCTCGAAGATGGCCTCTCCCTGACTGAAATCTTTTACGAGCAGACAGCATTTTAAGTATTAGGAACCTGGGATTTGGGCCATTTTTTTTCTTCCTCCCCCCCAGCCGCTTTCCCCCCAATCTGCCTCTGTCTCCTCTTAGACTCTTAACAAAAAGTGTCAAAAATTAAAGTTCATTCTTCACTATGGTCTTAATTTCTCAACTCATGATAACCATGTCTTCTTTAAAAATTAATGATTGTGAGCATTTAGCCACTGGTTGTTGCTATGAAGATCTATGCAAAAAGCAAGAATCCCTATAGAGTGCGTGATATATGGAATTCTCTTTATTACTACAATAAAACTTACTGACATTTCAATACTTCTGCAAATAGCATTATAGTATCAATCTTCTGAATTAGGTTGAAAATTAAGTTGTAAATTAAAAGAAAGTGTACTTTGGAATACAACATGATATGTCACCTAGAAAAAGACCTTTGTGCATAACAGAGCTGAGCAGAAAAACTGAAAGATAAGCCCAGGTGCCTCTAAAGTGCCTATTTCATCATAAAGGATCTAGGTTATATTTTACAAGAAGAATACAGTCTGAAAGCCCTGATATTTCACCTCAGGAGAACAGATTCTGAATCTCTTTAAGAAAAGATGAATTTGACAGCATCAGCTCATTAGCAGAGATGCCAAAAAGCCTTCGAAAGGGACAGGTGGGATTTTAGGTGGGAGGAGGGCTGGGAGGGTGGGCGGAAAGAAGGAAAGATGAGAAGGGAAGGGAAAGGGGCTTTATTTTCATATAGGGCCTTAGTGAAAATACTCTTCCATGTACTTGAGTTACCAGAAAATAACAAATTATATCCACTATTACACTTGAGTTGTGCCAGAAGGGTAAAAAGTGTTATATTTCAATCAAAGTATAATTTATAAATACCTTCACTTACGGACCTATTTGAGACTGTTAATAATGCAGGTTAATGGCTGAAAAATGAATTTCTGTGCCCCCCAAGACAGATCTTTCAATATTTTCTAAAACAGGAGCTGCTAATGAGGTGATACATCAGGCTGAAATTCAAGCCAATATAAAAAATGTATTCATGCTCACTGTGCATAAACACAACCTAAAAAAAAGTTGTTTTTCAATAGGAAAAAGCACATACATTAATACCCAAACAAGGAAGATGTTATACAGAAGAACAGCTACCAGAATAAAAAACTCAGGCCTCCAGATCAATCCTATATATTCAGCAACCCTAATGGTAAACAGTTCCATTACCAACTCCTCCATTTTTAGGAGATTAAAGAGACGTGTTTCCTGGATATAATCACATGTCCCTTAGAGCAATCAAGCTAACAAGATTGCAGGATTTCTTTTTTAAAAGTATGCAATTGTGTTAGAAAGATCTTAGGAGCTAAAATATTCCTATTCACTAAAAGGGTTCAACAGTTAGTCACTGAGTGTTATAAAATCAAGTCAGATATCATTCACAGTTTATAATGCCCTTCATAAAATGCCCATCTCCGTTATGGTTTGTCACAGTCCTTTTGTACAAAGGGCATGATGCCTAAGAGTGAAAACAGATTTGGTTTTGGTATGGATCACCATCTTCCAAAAACTACCAAAATATATGGAAAGAAAGGTGTTCTTGGCCTTACCACCCTTGGAAGAGTTGGAAACACACCTTACATTGCCAGAAGTACTTTTGATGGTTCAATGTGTAACCAATTCCCTAAAGGGGATAATATATACCTGAATGAAACTAGCACCTTCACTGGTGTGATTTTATCAGTCAGGGTGAGGAGAAACACTTGTGCAACCTAGTAAATGTGCCAGTGTTTGTAAACTACACAGAAACCAGGACAGAGATGGGTTCAGAGAATGCACTCTTTCTAAACTGGAATTAATTTCTAAATGGGAGATAATTTCTAAATTTCAGGAATAAAATTCATGTAGACAATGAACTGCCTGGAAAGAAAAAATAATCCCACAAACACACATACAACATTCAGAGGAATAAGTGCTTCTATTTTCAAAAGCTTGTGAATAAAGACCTCCTTTATTTGCCTGCCTTGCCCTGCTATCACATCTCCAGAAGGAAGCAACTGAGAAATCCTGAGATCCCTCTAGAATCCCAAACCCAAGCTGAGAGAGTCAGGCAGAAGAAAGTAGCTTTAAGCAAGCATCTTTAAGCATTTTCTCAGGTGGTGTCCAATACCTGCTCCAGGACTGATGAAGAAAAGCCACAGTGGTCCCCTCACCTGGAACAGTCATAAACACCATCTGCAGGTGCGTGCTCAAGAGATACTCATTGGTGCAGAGTTAGAGCTAACCATCCTCAGACAAAAAGGAACTTCACCAGCATCAGTTAAGCAGACAATCTGATCTTTTTATGTTGATACAAGAAGGTACAAAAGTGCCCCAAGTCCAGTGCCAAAAATCTGCAAAAAAGCCTTAATTTTCCAAGCTTCACACAACACCAAAATAAGATGAAAATTCATCTACAGGTACAAAAATGTATCACATGGCTTTACACAAGGAATAATTCCTAAGTATCTCACAGTATTGTTTAGTCACGGTGTCAGTTTGAAACTGCTGCAATATTCAATGCAATAACAGAGACTATACAATATTCATCAACACAGACAAACTATTTAGCCATCTTTGAAGGTTTACAATTTCCATATGGACAAGATGACCCCCAAATTTAAAGTCGTCTCTGTTCTACATTGGAAAACTAATCATGACCACTCACACAGATGGATTTTAAACACAGCACCCCAGAAAAGAGACACAAAATAGAATAAGCTAAGAAAATAAAATGCCTCTACTAAGTCAAAGACGTGCACAGCCTATATGCATGATTCAAATAAGATTCGTTTTATTGTAATGAAATTCTGTTTTCACAGTATTTGACATGGCAAAATAAGATCTCAGTGATGAGTCACTGAATCTACAGTTATAATTGCAGATTTGCAGTACCATGTTGAAATCAGTGTCACATTCATGTCTCTAAACGTGATGCAATGACTACTACTACTACTGTTTAGCAATAGATCTATACAAATTTAAATGGACCGTGATTTTCTATAGCGAACCCTCAGACATGCTGCACTTACTGTTGTTCTCATCACCTAAAACCATTAAACCACAACTAGTATTAAAACACAGCCTCTGTTCTGTTAGTTAACTTCTAAATGACTAATATACACAGAAAAGAAACACCTTTGAGAGAGAAACAGGGGAGAAAGAAAGAAGAAAAGTGACTCAGAGTCATGTTTGTGAGATTTTCACAGCTAATCACACACAAGACTGATTCACTGCTCACCTCGCTCTGTTCACTCATTTTTCATATCATACTTTTCACTGCCCCATCAGCCTGCTCCACCAAGGTCAAATGAAGGAAATGATAGCACACATACCGCACTAAGATTTATTATAAACAGATTTGCCTCCTTCTTACGTGGAGGAAATATGTTACTGACATTACTGCTTATAAAAATTAAGGTAAGCAGTAGAGGCTATCAGATTGGATACATAATAAATGTAAAAATTTCAATAAAAAGGGAGTAATTTGTCTACTTAATTGCAGTGCCTGAAGATTTTTTTTTAAATCAACAAGATGATAAAGATTTCCAACATATAATATGACAATTATCACTGCTACAGAAGTCAAGTACTAGCATGCCTTTTTTTTTTCCTTTCTTATACTTTAAATATCAAACCTGAGCCATAAATTCCGCTTCAGCCAGATTAACAAAGCAAAGTCTCCATGAATTCATGTATGTAACAATTATGAATGGATGCACATCCAGAAGACCAAACCCGAAAGTAACCCACTAACTACAGGGGGATGATCTGCAGCATGTAAACTAACAAAGCCAAGTGATTTGGCCATCAGTAAGTTCCTCCTTAGAAAGCAGAGTGGTATTTCGCTATTTTAAATCAGGAACTAACATGGTGAAGAATTAATAAGTTACCTACAAAATAGCTACAGATTTGTCAAAAAGGCCTTCAAACATCGAACATCTTTCACTCTCCATCCAGAAACCTATTTTGAAGATGCCCAAAACTCCTGTGTACTTTAGTGCCTGGCATGGAAAGAAAAGATTCTACGAGACAGTACAGAAGAGAATAGATAAAACTGTCTTTTCACATTGCCTGTGAATGACCACAGCACATCATTACACTAATTTTCCAAGAGTATGACAATTTTACTAAAGACAAGTTCATTAAAATGTACTTAACAGCTTTCTATAATGTACACAAAACATTTCAGTACTTATTCTGAAAGTGTCAAATGATCTATTTTTAAAAAAGAACTGCAAATTTTTCTTGGTGTCCCCTCAGCTAAGGACAACAGAAAGATCAGTTTGTGCCATTAGTTTAGCTTTAACAGTTAATGCTGACACCTAAATGGGATGACTACAAAAAAGATGAAGAGTACGGTGAATGCAGGGCCAACACATTCTATTTAGTACCTCCCACTAGAAGCACTGACAAAAATCATATCGCTGTATTTACAGAAATACAAAGGTATAGAAAAATAAAGCCAAATGTGAAAGATGCCAAAAATTTGCTGCAAACAATGTTATATACATCCATGTTCAACATAGAAATTACTGACTCTTCAATCTACATTAAAGAGACATCCTGACAAAATCCATCTCAATAAAACAACCCAAGCAGACCTTCAAAAATACAGTTACACTGAGAAGGACAGGCCTCTAACCACAGTTACCTATGTAAATGACTGGCAGTGCTTTTATTTACATAGTTATCAGAAATGTTATCTAGCCAATGAATTAATGTTCTCTTCTCATATATCATACCACAGGGGCTGCTCCTGACAAGGCATAAGAGGCTTATATCAGGGCTGCATATAGCTGTATGTACAGTAATATTTGACTCGATGCACTCCCAGAACTTGCCCAGAACACTGAGAACCTTACTGTTTTGTTTTACAGTTCAAAAAAAGATAGATATAGATATAGGTATAAAAATAAACAAATCACACATCTAAACAGGACACATCTTATGGAATTACAGGATCTTAATTTTCACTTCCATTCTCAATTCAAAAATTTAAGGAAAATGGAAGATTATAAGTGGAGAACTTGCCGATCAGTGTTTTGGGGTTTTCTTCCACAGAACTCCACTTCATACCAGAACAAGATTAAATCCCATTTCCCAGAGTAACTTTCCACAGCATTCCTTCTTCTCAAGAACAGAGGATGCAGCAAATCATCTCCTGATGTTAGCCAAATTACTTTTAAAAACAAAGTAAATGCAAAATATGTAATCTAAATCAAAATCTCCTGTGCCCTAAGAAACCAGTTACTACTTGCACTAAGAACAGCACCCATATTTGTCATCTTTGATAATCATACCTTTCCTAACCAAAAAGCTCTAAATGACAAGGATTATCCAGTTGCTTCCTCTCTTTCCAGAAAGAAATTTGTAAGTATATGCTGCATAAGGCATATACAACATCTTCTTCTTCCATCAGTGTGACCAGAATTGCTTTACCTAATTTAAAGAGTCCTCAAAGAAAGAGTACAGGGTAAAGTAGCAGATGAAAGAAATAGCTCACACCAGCAATTCCCACGCCTTCCAAAGATACTTGCAATGCATTCAGTGTCCACATCCTGAAACCACTGTATGTGACCACAGGCTTCAAAAACAGATTAGCAAATATATCGTATGATGTGAACAATACTAGTTTTTCCCACATAACTTCTATGCATCTTTCCAAGTCCAAAATAATTCCCAGGAGATGTTTGGGGACTCTATTAAAAAAGACAAATTCTCCAGTTTAAAGATGGTTATGTGTTTCATGGACACTCTGGAAAACTCATCAGTAAAAACAATATACTATAATTATCTTAATAGCCATTTATACATTGACATGCCTAAGACTAAACTCCCTTTGTTAAAATTCAATTAAATGCATAATATTACTATGTAAATAGCTGTTTCCAACATACTACTGAAGCCAACAATTGAGGAACAGTTTCTCTTTACTCTGATCAATTGCATTTTTCCCCAGCTGAAAGCACATCAGGGCGCTACATGGAAATGTCTTGTTAGCACAGTGCATTCGGTTTCTTCATAATCTGCTCAGAGGAAGGAGGAGGTAATAGCTTGGGCCAAATCACGTTCTTCAAAGTGTCTGCATGAATCTAAAGGAATCCCACTGGAGCCAATACAACCACCCAAAGCTGCCAGCAGAGAATATTTTGCTCACTATGTCATATCTAAACCTTCATTTTTATTTGCATTCTTTGCTGAAATGATATTTAAATTTCTAAAACTAAAATAGTTGATTTGCTCCGGTATGGTAATTCCAATTTTTCCCTTTCTACATAGGCAGTGAAATAACAAAAAACACCTTGTGATCTTCTCATGTAAATAAAATTTGGTAGTAGTCTAAAGCTACAGGTCTGTTTCTCTTAAAAAACAGACAATAATATTGTGGTACTGAGAAGCTATAGGAGTGGGAAAGCAACTGATTTTTCTTCTTTAAAAAGAAAATGCACATAATGAGTTTATTATTACCATGCATCTGAATGCAGTATCCAAAGGTGTGCCTCCTAGCAGGAGCACAGTTTGTAAGGGAAATAAATATTTTTATTTACGATAGCAAAAGCAACAATAACTTATTAAAGTGAATTTAGTGGAAACATTAAAATAACGGCTGTGGAAAGAAAATTTATTCTGCTCTAGCATACTGTGTGAACTTATTGAAAATAATCAAGTGCTCAGTTTGAATTAACTGAGTGTGAGTGAATCTCAAGAAAAGGAAAGAGAGATAGCAATAAAAAGCACTAACAGGAATTTGTTAGCTCCTTCTGCTGCTTGGTTTCTTCATATATTTTAAGAAAATCTGCAAAGATGCAAAGAATCCTCCTGTGTTCGGTTAGCAGTAAGTAAATTGCTGTGGGCTCTGAGTGCTGGAATACTTTAGCAGGCAATTCCTCTCTGTCTTTCATTCTGTTTGTCTGTGTTAAATTCCCCCTCTGCCCTCATCCATTCTCACATCCAGTTCCCAGCTTTGTCCATCCATCAATCCACACACTTTGTCAGTGCTGACTTCATCCTGGCTCTCACAATCACATCCAAGCAAGGCTGCTGCCACGAGGGAGCTTTTCGCCTCCCATCTGCGTCTCCCTGATCTGCTGACTGAGGCCCTGACGCTTGTCGTTTTCTATTGCACAGGCAAGCAAAACCACTAATACTGAACCTGATTTCTATCGTGCAGCTTTTCACCTTTCCTATCGGGAGGAATAGAGAAAGAGAGACAGACAGAGAAGGGGGAGGGGAGGGGGAAGAGAGAGATGTTTGCTGAATTTTCTAAAACAATTCGTACTCTAGTCAGGTTGAGGCTCAATTCATCTTCAGCTCTACAAAACATCAATAGAAATCACAAGGAGAAAATGTATCACTAATTAAGGGTTGATAAGCTCTACGTCAAGAGCAGTTTAAGGGGGAAAAAAAAAAAAAAAAACAACTCACCAGCTTATACAGATCCCCTGCCAGCTGAAATCCATACAGCAGTTTCATGGCAACTTTTAAGTTAAAATCTCATATGATTTTCTTGCATAAAACATGCTGTCTTAAAAGCAACATTCTGGGAAAATAACACACCAAACACAGATGTGCCTTTATTCAAAAGGTAATTTACAAAGATTTAAATTTCAACTGGAAAAACATAGAAGATGACTAAGGAAACAAATTGTTACCTAGCAATGAAATTATATTAAATCATTCTTCAGTGTTTTGCCCGCTTCCTTTTCTCAGATCAGAAGCATAATATTCAAAGCACGCAATAATTCCTATTAGTATTTGTCTTTTAATTAGTATCTAGATACTTGCTAAAACATGGTGCTGCTTCTCAAAAAAAAAAAAAAAATAATCTATATCTATATAAAATCACCTCAGCAGTAGCTACAAATGAAGTTCTTCAAACATTCCACTTGTGCACTGCAAAGTAGAAGCAGGGTGGAAGAGTATGTTATCACTAAATCAGCAGTTAAGCAAGCAAAAGCATTTTATGAAATGGAAATTAAATCATTTTCATCATTATCATATACTTGACTCTACCTGTAAAAACAAGCTGGAACACGAATGTTTCTGACAGGTCATTTTAGGAACAGAAATATAAAGCTGGCATGAAATCACTCACTAAGAAACTAAAACCTTCCCACAAACAACTTCTGGTATAAATCTTTTTTGCCTAATTGTGTTTCAGTTTACAAACTGCTCGCTCACAACAACTTTGTGAATGCACTATTTAGTTCACTGCTAATGAAATATTTTGATAAGTTTGAATGAAAGATCCTATAAGCATAAACATATGATTGCTATAGGAGCAGTACAACACACTCCAAATATTCTGGGAGCTGCTGTGCTAGAAGAGGCTCTGCTTTCAGTCCCGGTTATACTACTAACTATCCCCTTCCCGCTAAGTTCAGAAAATGCTACTGACTCCCCACTTCTCAAAGATGTGCAATGAAGAAAAAAAATAAATCAGGCCCAGGGCTTTTTCCCTCATCAACCCCCTTCCCTCAGGCATCAAACTGTTCTTTCCTCAAAGGCATACTGACACACCCAAGAATCACATTCTGTCTGCATATAGACATTTAATTATTATATCACAATTTACTTTTACTTTATTAGTTATTTTTAGATAAACCTCGAACTTTAAGCCAATATAAGAAAATACATGAAAAGGGGGGGGGGGGGGGGGGGGGGGAAGAGAGAGACTTGCAGGTGATCTTAGCTAATGAAAACAATGACCTTCTCTCCCAACACGCTTGTATTTGTGCCCAGGGTCTTCCTGCCATACAACTTGTATTTCTTTTCACTTACTAGGAGAGACAGAACCCCAGAGGAACAGCCCACTTTTATTTCCGGAAGCATTGGTTTCAGATATGTTTCAGGTACGATACAGTAGAACTGAAAAGCAGCAGAAGAAAGTCTTCTTTGCTGTGCTACTATACACATCAGACATCTCTAATTAGACAGCAACAAAATTTTATTAATAGGCTGGACATTATGGAATGAGCTTGTTATAAATGGGCCCTGTCAAAGCCTTATTCAGCTACCAAATGAGTATTCTCAGTTCACTGCTCGCATCTGAAGCATCACCGCTGGTGCCGGATAACAAATGATTGCTATTAACCGTATTGTTAGTAATGATGGCTGAAAACAAACAAAAACCCATAAATAACAGTCTACAGAAAAATTAACCCATAAACTTGATAGATATCCAGCTGAGAAATAATAAATGACACTTTGGATCCTGCTGGGAGAAGCTAGTGGTTTTTGTTTTCTTCTCTGTCATTAACACATTTTCTGTGCTAAAAATTAGATTCTGATATATAATTATCAATGCTTCCAGATATTAATTCTGCTATCGCTCCCTCTGTTTCTCTGCTGGTTGGATGTAATGTTATTCACAGATTACTGTGAGAAAACACATCAAACACTTAACAGAGCAGGTCAAAGTGACAAGCAGCTTTTGCTGACAACACCAACCTGCACAGCCTTTTTTACCAGGGACACAAAACAAATTTCTCATATTAATTAACTCTGGTTTCTTTGCAGCTAGAACAAATCTTCGCTATGTAATGTGAGCTAAGCATATTCCCAGCTGTCTTAATGTAGGCTGTATTGAGGAGGAAGAACTGACAATTATTATCTTGCATTTATACAGTGAAATACACATTTGTTAACATCCAAGAGAAATATGCCTATTTTCACAGCCAATTAAAACAAGTTTCTTTTTAGCAGATATAGTATCAGTGGCACAGCATGCTTTCTCTCTCCTTTTAGGGGGAAAAAAAAACCAAACAAAAAACCTATAAAAAACACCAGGACGTTTTTCCTGAAGACAAAAAAGCAGCCCTACTTTACTCAACAGAAGAAAATTTAAGAGCAATTATTCACCTGCCTCTTGAACACAAAAACTTTGCAAGCTTTGCACACAAACACAGCAATGAACAGTTCTTTATTAGATGTTAATACATCTTGATGAGAAAACACACAGGGTAATATCACAAAATAATTATGCATTACTACCTTGAAAATGTTTGCGTACAGGAATAACTTGAAGAAATCTTACTGATCATGGTAAATCATTTGTAGCATCTCAAGCCCCAGTCAGAAACAGATCCCTATTCTGTTGCATACTGTACGGAGCAGGTTAAATGATACCTTCCTTCCTTCCACCCACCCCCACGCCCTAAGACTTTACAGTCTAATTTTGCGCCCATGGACTAAAAGGCTGTTCACACAATCAAAGTTATGTATGCATGTTACATTGGCAGGAACACTTTACATTTTCTGGTTCATGCTCTGCGCAGTTTGCAATAATTTTTTTAATACCACTCATAAGCCTTTTTTATAACACATTTTTAACTATTTTGACATATATTCATCTTTGACTTGCTGTATTTATGGTGACATTTAAGTTCACTCATTTGAGCAATGACTTTCAGTTCCTCAGAGTTTGATGAATAATATGCTTCAGAGTATTAAAGAAAAAAATCCTTAGGTAAACAAAATTAGAGATATACACAGATGTAGATCACAGCTGTAAAGTACGAAGAACGCATAGTACGAAGCAGACAATTTTCTGGACCGTATTTCCTCCCCTTCCCCCACCTACAATAAAGTACAGGAGAAGAATCGGAGCAATGTTTCTGCCAACAAGTTAGAAATTCCCTTAATTGCAATTATTCAAGGGAAATGGCTTGCTCCCTGTTCACATGTTCTTTTCCAATTAAACAGGTCTCTGTTATGTTCATAACAGCATCTAAGGAAAATTTTTTGGAAAAGTATTTAAATAAATTAAAAACAAAAGTTGGAGGGAGTATTTCCTGCTCTGCATGCTTAGCTTTTAATTTCCACCTTGTGTCCCCATGGCCATGTTTTGCTGATGACAGTCTGACTGCAAATCCCATACCTGCTATACACTACGTTTTCGCAGTATCTGGCACTGTGATATTAAATAACTATAAAACTAGAAAGCCAAAATAACTAAATCACCTGGCAGCCAATTTCTGAGAGTTAAACCACAAACCCGGAAAATGGTGGAGTGTGTTGAAATAATGTAAAGGAAACCCATAAATTCAAACTTTATGTTCTGTAAAGAACAAATATGAAAAAGGCATCAAAATAATGAAAGATTGTTTATGTATTCTGGCATGAAATGGGAATGTGTTATGAGAGAGAGCGCAATGGCAGAGACAGATCGACAGAGCTGACAGTGTGGTATTCATCCTGCATGGTACAGCAGACGTCCTGCTAGTGGCAGTCGACAGCGCAATAAATCAAGGGCTCTCGATGCTGTACCTACAGCTTATTACATCCAAGATGACAAATAAATAATAATCCCTGTCACAGCGGCCCTTTGCTCAAGGATTGAGGCTGAAACCTTTTGCTCATCACTCCTGGTCTTAAGTGAAAATACTAGAACAAGGGAATTGAAGGCCACGGTTTACTGAGCTCGTGAAACACAAAGCAAGCTGGCCACAGGAACTAGAACCAAGCAGGAAAGGTCAAGTAGCAAGAAAGGATAAATATTTAAATAATCCCAGCAAAAAGATGGCAACATTTCACAGCTGTGAAACTGCAAGACACTTGTAAAACCCCTAAGCCTCTGAAGTCTCAAGTTAAGGCCCCAAACAGTTGAGACTGGAAGCATTAACTTCCAGAGTTTTCTTCCTCAAATTACACACTGAGGCACTTACCCGCATGTTTGTTTGCTTCCTCTGTTGTCACCAAGTAGGATACCTGTACCCTCATACCCTCAAAGTGGGATGTCAGGCAGGGAAGCCACTACCCCTTCTCCCCTACACACCCCCCAAAGCCAAACACCAAACCTGTAAAAAAGAAACCTGAATCTCTATTTTTGCCTTTTTAATATGAATTATTTCCTGTATCTACCTTCTTAAAGTGCTTTTAAAATTTAGGACATCTTTGAGTTCTCCATACAAAAAATACTACAAAAAATAAGGAGTTGGTACCAGAACTAATACTGCATAAAGGTCTCATTGGCCCACCAATTACAAAAACACATGCACACAAGGTATCCTGAGTCCATCACCAAATGTGAAACAGGTTTTCTTCTTCAAATTAAACATGCATTTTGTACTCATGGCAACAGACTATACTGTATTTACATCCAGTTCATCTCTTTTTTCTATATCATTTAAACTTGCAGTTGTATTTTCAAGCAATACAAACAGCATTGAATTAGTCCAATGCCAGTTCTCAGGATCATTATCCCTACCTGTATACACTTTGGTCTCTTCACTTAAATCTCTTGCTCACTTCTTACTCCATTTTTAAAGAAGTAATATACATTTCATTACATCCCTCAACAAAAGCTGGTCGATACAGCAGGTAGTATACTATAAGGTATATTAGAGCAGTACAAGTTGGACAATAAATCATCAAAAACTATGAACTTACACTATCACATGCTGAGTGAGGCATCCTCCTTCAAATTACATGAGCTATTTTATATCTTTTCTCTGATCATCGCCAACTTTTTCATACTTTTTCAGATACATTCCTATTTAATGGGGTAGCCAAAGATAATGGACAGTAAATACAGTTTGTCCATGTCTAATTTATGTGGCAGTGTCCATCCACTGCTTATTGTCTTCCTTGGAACACCAATCTTCGGCATTTTTGGCTCTCTTTTCTTTTTAATTTTACCAATTATGTTTGTTTACTGGCTCTTTCTATACACTGCATATGCAAAATTAAGTTATGCATCTAAAATATATTTTTAAAAAGCTATGCCCAGTCAACCTTTGTTTCATCTATATTATTCCTAGGAACAGGCAGAACAACAGGTTTACATGCAAAATTCAGGCCCTATACTGTATAGTTATATCAGTTACACAACAAGGAAAGGGACCTTTTAACCAAGGCAAGAGAATATTATACAAGTATTTTTAATGACAAATGGGAAAAACAGATATATTAACACAAAAATGCCATCACAACATGCATATCTGTGGACCCATGCATGCACCAGCTCCACACAACTAGCCAAACTTGCAGCCATCACCTGGTGAGCTCCCACCATTGTTTGCCAAAGGTGGCAGCTATCACCACTCAGCTATTTTCTGGCTCAACAAGCACTCACCTTCATGGCTCAGTGAGGGACAGGGCACCCCAATTTTAATGTATAAATTTACCAGCTTGTCTGTCTTTTCTTCCCAAGTGCTGTTCTCCCAGTTGTATATCATCAACCTCAATGTGATAAAATAACAGTCTTTCATGTCAAGGGTATGTCTCCATTTTGCATCAAACTGGCTGAAAATCATACAGTGCTTTTCTTCCCCTCATCCTCACTACTGCATGCTCCCAGATTTCCACCTTTTATAATCTCACTCATCTCTTAGATATACTGTCTCCAATACATAACTTTGGGGACAGAATCAGTCATTTTCTTTAGTCTTCACAATCCCAAACTCAATGAAATATCCGTTTGGCTTAGTCTCTATGTTACCTAAACATACTGAGGTTAAGAAAGGATAGTCCTAATCAAGATACATAAACCAGGTCTGAACATCACTATATTTCAGAATTACATCTATAAGTTTATGCAACTTCAACAGGTTCTAAAGTAAAGGGGCCAAACAAAAGGTCATTAACCGAGAAACAGCAACACAGCTTGTAACAGAAAAGGACATAAAATCCCAAACATTCACGGTTTGCAGAATTTCTCTAGAGTTTGAATGCATACTTGGGACATAGGGCTTCTTATTAGAGATAATCTCTTTTACTAGATCAATAGATACCATTGAGAAAGAAGAGTTAAGTTTTGGGGCTCACAAGCCCTTCTTCTTTGACCAATTACTTTCTCCAAGCAACACGTTTCACTGAGAAAAGGTCTGGATTTAAAACTGTGCTCAATGCTGTCCTGTTAAGCTTTTCAGATCTTTGATATTTTTAAGAAGGCTTTTCCTTTTCATTCTTTTAAAAATAACCCACAATGCACAAAATCACTACCTATACAGAGATAAAGCAGATAACTTCGGCCAGGACATAGCTCCTACTCACAGAGCAGCAGATGAAACCTTCATCTCCCAAATGCATTAAACCTCATTAACACTTGCAAAATGGGATGTTACCTTCATTGTTACCAGTATGCAGCTGTGATATGAAATTACGAATAACCCTGAAAGCACAGTTCCAGTCACCTGGATCAGTATTTTACAGCACAGCAGCAGGCAACCAAACTAAAACGGTGCTGGGCTTAACACTGCAAGCCCAAGCAGCTTTACTGCAATGTTTTAAAGACAGTTCAGGACTAGGTCAAAATTTCCCAATATCCTCAAGAGGACACAAAGCCCTGCCCTTCAGGACAGAGGAAGCCCCTTTCAGCTTGCCGATTCTAAAATTGTTACGTTACCAATTGGAAAATGTTTGAGCCACACTTTGACTTAAAATAGTCTAGATATCAAGAATCAAATATTATCACAAGGTTTTGATAAATCCCAATTTTTAACATATACACAAACTCTATACATATGTACGAACAAAAATGGTTAGAAGGATTTGTATTTTCACTGCAGTTCAGTGAGGCAGGGACAATCACTTCTTCCCAGTGCTAAAGAGTGATGACTGTCATCATACAAAGCAGAAGACAATTATTGTGGAAGTTGGAGAGCCCCAGAATCGTTTTAAGAATAAAACACTATGCGCATTTCATGCACACAGGGACACATAAATAACAAATTATTTTAGGATATAATTTATACTTAATTACTTCTATGAGTACATTGGAATATTTTGTCACAAACTCTCCGAGTCTGCTGTATTTGTACTGAAACAATATTCTGAAAAGTGAACCCCACTGCTAATGTTTTTATTTGAATAAATTATTACCCAACACAGCAACCACCAACATTTTACAGAACAAGAACATGGATTTCTGCAATTTCTCCGGCCCTAATGCCAGTCACTATTGGGAGCATTTAGTTATAAATTGTCTTTCAATAAAAGTAAAAGCTCCCAAAACAACAAAATGAAAAGACACAGCAGCTTAAATCAAGGAAGTCAATTTCCACATGCTGATCCTAAATATTTCATAGCCCTATTTTATTCTGACATTTGTAGATGACTAAAGTGTTACAAAGGAAATAAAATGCTGATTAAAGAGTTCACTGTCATAAAGGTTACTGAATTGTAAATGGCCCTTTCCATCTTCCTGTTAATAGGTACCCAGCTGTAAACATCATGAAGGATGTGACGGGAGGCCTGTGCTGCTCCTTTAGGAGTCGTATATACATTAATCACTGAATCACCAAGCCATGCTTAATTGCAAGTTGTATATCACACAAATCCATGGTAAGTAGAAGGAAACTCATTATTGCTGCTTCATAACTACTGGGTACTTCTCATTTTAACCTTCTCACACCTGGGACACTGTTGTTTTACAATGTGAATGCCGAAAAGGCATTAAGTCACTAATTATAGTAACATTGTATGTTATCCTGTTGTTTCAACATTTTTCAAAATAAGACTAAGTACAAACAACAACAAGGAAAGATTATTATTTTTTTTAAGACTAGTTTAAGTGAATTTTAGAGTATTTTTTCATAGAGTATAACATATGGAAATCCATTGTTCCTTGATAGTTTAAAGAACTGCTTAAATGATAAAGAAAAAAACCCAACACTGTATTTTGTTTTGACAAAATTATTGATTTAAATCCCAACCAATAGCACAGTACTATTTAAAGGTCACCTAAAGAAAAATGAGTTTACACTCCAACAGAGCAAGCTTATCTGTCATGAAAGTGTAATGATGTGCTTATACTCTCACTAGTGTGTATATTTTTTCCAGAAAGATAAGAGATTTTGTGCAGGTGAAGTCTGACAAAAACAAAAAGTGAAAAAATTTGAGGTATTTACAGTAATTGCTAAACCACTAATATTCATTTCACAATTCCAATAGCATCCCCTCCCCGCCCCCCAAATGTGTTTTTATAAACCGTTGAGCACCACAGCACTGGAAATTCTTCTATGCCACTCCTCAGATGCTTTATTAAAATGCTTTGAAGATTTGCAATGTGTACTACACAGCTTATACATCTAGACACTAACAAATGAGATGTCTTAATAGATATAAAACATTTCAGTTTGTACATCTTTATGTTACAAGTGTTATAATGAAAACTGTTTTGAAATTTTGTTTCACAGTGAAACACCATTACATGTCCTGGTATACTGCTCAGCTAAAAATAAGTTTAGCAATGGCAAACATTCAAAACATCTTCATTATGAAAATAAACTCTATGCAACTAGTATTTATTTTTAATGTCATGTGACTCTTGTTCACCGGTTTCAATTCCAATAGTAAATGGAATCAACGTTTTCTCACGCCTAAGATGCATTAAGATGTTCTTTAAATCAGCTTTGCCCTAGGATATCCATTACCTGCTATCCCAACCCTCCCGTCACTCTTCTCCACCCTGTAAGAGGACTAACAGACTCTTCCATTACACCCTCAATGCACTCACATGATCCCTTTTCAAATATATTTGAAGGACCTGCAAACAAACAAATTATGTCCCTTCTCTCTTCTTAAAAAGTGTATAAAGAACTGTGGTTATGGCTTTTGAATCCACCCTGATCATCTGTAGTAGCTGGTATTGAAAGGCTCCATACTTCTTGCAAATTTTGGTGTCAAGATTACATTGCACTGATCTCACATGAGCTCCACAAACCCCACCTTTAAAATACCTGAGCATTTTGCTTCATCACACAAAATAAAGGCAACCTTTGAATGATACTAGAACATTTTTATCTTAGTTACTTAGCAATTCTATATTCATAGACAAAGATTTTTCAGCTCTCATATGGTCTTCAGTTGTTGAGATGTACAAAATGAAAAGGGAAGTCATGCCATAAAAACAGAAAGAGACTGAACACCTTTGATTAAAAATGTAGTAAACACTTTTACATGTGCCAATAGAAATTGTATTTTGGGAGGTCACATTTATTCTTAGATTATGGGTGCCTATGTTCGGATAGTCCTTTCTAAAAAGGACTTGGATAACTACAAATCTTCTGGAAAAAAAAATGCTTTTCTACATTGTTTCAGATGGTAGGAACCCCAATAATGTGTTTACTTTCAGAAATCACACACTTAATCCCCAATCCTTGATCATGACAAGCACAGCCTCACATGGTGCTATATCCAACCCATACACCCTTTAGCAAGGAGGATGATTTCATCTGATAAAAAGATGAAAGATAAAAAGATGAGCAGGGGAGGAATAATGAAAAGAGGTCATAGAATGTGTTCTCTTCCACTTGCAAAAGAAGCAGAAAAGCATCTTGATTGGAATCAAGAATCAGCATTCAAAGCAGTTCTTAAGTTATTTGTTTTTTGGAGATCAACAGTAACTTAATTAGAAAAAGGGGAACAATGAAAGGATGGTATATCAACTTCACTGCAGGTATCTAAAAAGAATATTATACTAGCAAAAGGTTTTCTTTGTCCCCAGTTTGCATATTGTTGAGAGTGAATAAAACCAGTTCCTTTTATTCATTTCAAAATCAAAGCTATTCTTTGAGTATTTGAAGGGATATTTTTTCCAGATGTTTCAGCCTAAATCAGACCTGCTCTGGAGAAAGAAAGGCCTTGCCCACACAGTGAGTACTAAAACACTCTCTCTGCAATGCTCAAGACAGAATGTACAAGGAACGGTTAAAACAAAAGTTCCTCCACCCCCTAAATTTCCATTTTTAAAAACAAGGGTATTTTCATAGTTTCTTTTCACACAATACATGTGTTTAACACATACGTAAGCAGAGACACACATGAAATGAAGAATACATTTACACAACAGATCTAGGTCTCACCATTCTGGAACTGTGCACAGAAGTTCAAATATAAAACCAGAAACCATGACAATAAATGATGCTCCACTGACTGATACCTAACCCAAAGTCAGCACCTCTGAACTATATCCCTGCTCTGTCTTTTATTTCTAGCCTCAGCTTTTCAATACCTCAGTTTGTTCAGTACACAGAAAAAACAATGCAATCATAATTTCCACTAACTGGCAGGTTCAGTCTGAAAGCTTAATCCATCACTCTAAAAAAGCACTGAAATTTTCCATTTCAGGTAAGAGTGCTTCATTAAATCTGAAGAGCAATTGTTCTATGCATGTCTCTTGCATTTTGTCCCATCTTTATGCACTCCATAAACTTCATCCAAAATTACATGAAATTTAGGCATACAATCCTCTGTACTAAGACTACCATTGGGACGCTGCCAGTCACAAGGAAAAACTGTGGCCTGTGATCTACCAGAAGTTTTAGAGAACATACTGTAGTTTTTAAAAAAAAAAAAAAAAAAAAAATTAAAACGCTGACATGATAAGATCAGAAAGTGACATCTAAAAATAATTTCAAAAAAGTTTTGGGGGTAAGTTTTCTTTGGTTGGTTTGTGGTTTTGGGGTGGGGTTTGGGTTGTTTGGGTTTGTTTTTTGTTTTTTTAAAGAATTTTACAATAGGAAATTTTTCTAATGAAATACATTATGTTCTGTACACTATGTACCAGATGACATACAAAGCACATCATGTTGTCTTCCTCTCAGAACATGCACAGGGATATCTTTTGCTGTAAATTAAAGGCCAAGGCTAGTCTCCCTTGTTTAATTAGCTGTACATGTGTGAAAATACCAAGCACTTAAAAACTGGGATTCTAATTGATGTTATTCTGAGATGTCCAAAAAAGTCTTCATCTCTTGTATTTGCTATCTAGAAACCTGTAATATCTAGAAACTTGTAATAAGTTTTTTAATTAAAAACAAAAAAAAAAATAGAATATGATACAACAGACGTAGCATCTGCTTATTTTACAGAAATTACATATTTAGAGACAAAAAAAATGTTTATACAGTAGTGCAATTGGATAGAACATGACTGAAGTTTTACATTCAAGGCTACATTTAATTTTCTACTTCATCCTGCAAGTGACTGCAAGCTTGGTTAAAACATGGTGGGGAGATGAGTTTCAGAACTCAGTAAAATTTCTTGAAGGTTGTAACAACCCTTGAAAAATGAAAGAAAATAATTACCAAATATAAGACATTATTCAACACTGAAAATATCTGAAAGTCTGTACCAAACTAAATTTGAAGAATCCTAAACTTTAGATAGAAAATTTTTGAAAGCATTATGTACAAAACATTAGATTTTCCCAAATTTCTATTTTTCAGGGTTTTCCCCGTGTTAATTCGAAGGCCAAAAGGGATGGGCGGGAGGCAGCGGAGAAAGGCTAGGACACCACAGATTACAGTCCAGAGCAGACCTACTGTTTCTTAGGGGTCTCCTTCCATGGTATATGGCAAATCTTTTTCCTGCAGCTGTGCCAGGGTCTGCACTGTTCACTCACTAACAAACATGGGTGTCGCACAAACTTATCTTGGGAGGGATGCATAGTTGTATAGTTTCTTGTTAAGAATGTTATGCAGTTTTACAGGAAAATGGAATTACTGAACAGGTCAGACATACTGCAGAACAGACCCTGCTATTCTCCAGCACAACGGCTTCATGTAGATAAAAACCAAAATAGTCCTTTGTTTGGGGTTATTATAGATCAGAGAAAAGATGACAGTTAAAGTACAGAAAGCAAGTGTAAAGTACATGCTTCCACAAGCACCAATCAAATACAAGGCTTTGTTATGCTCAATATTAAGCATATCTCCTATTCAAAGATCTCATGGTTCATTAAGGAAAACGTCAACAGGTAGGTAAGTCAAAGGATCAGCATCAATGAGGCAGTATGCACTAAGATAGGTTTTAACATTTTGGTTAATATTAATTAACACTAAAATGAGTAGCAACTCTACTGAGCATTTGAGCAAGTACACACCAAACAAATTTTAATTTTAACCAAAAACCCTTGGAAAGATAAGAGCCCATTCATAAGAATACTACTGCTTTTAGACCATCCAGTCAGAACAATTGGAAAAAAAAAATCAGGGGGTAAAAGGAGAAGCATCTCTATACTACAAAGCCTCCCTTACTAGAGCAGCAGTACTGCGCTCCTGGAGATGGTTTACAGGGTAACAAGCAATAGATAACTTAGATTTAATAGATTTTTTCTACTGAGTTGTAGAAAATATCATAGAACCAACACTCATTTTGATTGTCATGGCAACACTGGGTGATA
Organism: Buteo buteo; assembly: GCF_964188355.1. Lineage (NCBI taxonomy): Eukaryota > Metazoa > Chordata > Aves > Accipitriformes > Accipitridae > Buteo > Buteo buteo. Next base: position 43,697,940 of record NC_134174.1, read on the forward strand.
TTGTCATCTTATAGCAAGCACAAGTTGCATCGATAAATAGTGGTTACTGTCAGACAACCTATACGCTGACACTTGCTGTTCATCATAGTTTTATTTTCACATGTAAAGAGCAACAAAGTTATAGTCTATGTTTGGTGGTAGTTTGATAACACTGATGGAAATATGTGCAATTCAATTAGCAGTTAGACAAGTATCCATCATAGATAATAACTTTTTATGTCAGGGAATCTACATACTGATCAATGTGAAGCCATGTGCAATTGCTTATACCAATCATAAATCACTTTCTATTGATTGGCATTCCAAATCCTTTACATAATTAGAAGCCATAGAAAGGGTCACAAGATAATGCTGTGCATGTCCACAATTCCTTTATTTTCAGGGCCTTTCTGTATTCCGTTGCATTCGGGTTTCATTAGGGAGCAGGAGACTACATCGTATTTTTTATTTTATTTTTATCTTTTATTATTAAAAAATTAAGCATGCAACTGCCACCTGATAAATACTCATGCTAGAGGTTAAAATGGGAATTTTCCCATGCCTGGATTTGATTCCTGTGTGCAAATGCGGACTTGCTTACATGCTGCTCATAATCTGATTTATGCACCAATTTATTTTATACATTAGGCACACTGTATGCAGTCTGACTGATGCATAAAAATTTCATGCAAAAAAGGACTTACTTGCACACAACTGCTTTTCAGTTATTATTACCTCTTCTGGTTAGCATCACAGAGTAGGTAGGACAAATGACTTGATACAGTGCACACATTTTGCCCACTATACAAACATTTTGATTGGTACCTATTTCACTTTCAGCAGACTCTTGAATAGCTTAACAGCTTTATCTTTAAAGAGATCAGATCTTATGTTTTTGTAAAGCCCTCTATGGTGACAACCCTCTACCACTCCCACACACAAATTTTTGTATGTACACATGTAAGACGTGGGGTTTATTCTGTGGTATACCTCAAACAAATTAAACAAAATGTAGTAAGGGAGGATGCTGTTGCTAATTTTCTGATTATCTTCATACATGTATGCTTCCTGTGTTGTTATCAATCAAACTGTAGATATGTTTTTGCACAGTTTTTATATAGAAAAAAATCAGCAAGAAATGCATCTTTCTATGTTTTCCATTTATTAGAAGTCTCCTTTCATCCAAGAAATATGAGACCTGAAATAAATTGTACCATCCTGCTTTTTTTTTTTTATTCAAATCCTTGCCAGTGCTAGGCAGTATGCTAATGAAAACAGGTTGATAAATGACTCCCTGATATTTTCCAGACATTTTTCTCTCAGAAGTGCTCTAAACTGATGTAGCTCAAAGAGAATAAGGCGCATTAAGTCATTATATCAATTTTTGTTACCCAGATACTTCAGTCCCAGTTAAGAGCTGACAGCCAATATAAAACAAGGCAAGGGCATCATACGACTCCATCGATCAAACCTTGTCGTAGATAGATTGCCTATTACACAAATAGAACCAGCAGATTCAGTTTGTAGTTTTATGCTCTCCAATTAAAGGATAACAGGGTACTTTCCCATAAATCTGCTAATTGCCACTGAATTAATTTAACAAATTTTGCCAAGCACAGAAAAAAGTGATTGGTTAAGCTAATATGAACTAGCACAGGTTGTCACAAAGCGAGTTCCATAACAGGCTTTTGCTATACCTTGAGTGGGCAAGGTGTCACAAGCGTTTAACTCCATTGGGGTTCTTTGGCAACAGACAGCTGACAACCATAAAACATTGCACAAATAGGAGATAATTTATTTGCTGTACTTCCCCCTGCCCCCGAAGCATGGAATAACGCCTTCTCTGCACCTAATTAATGTTTGTCTCTAAGAGGGCTCTTTTTCTGAATCAGTATTATACAAGCAAAAGCACTAGATCACAGAAAGTGCTCCCACATGGGCACTCAGCAAACAATGGCAGTGATCTGCAAAAAATAGAAAACCAGCCTATAGCATTGCTGTGAGAAGCAGCCAAGGCACTTATTAAACAGCACAATAATGTAGCATACCATGCTTTGGATATTATTCTAATGAGTTTAGATATTCATATGGAAATAGCTAGACCGACAGAATGGTAGATAATTCAGATCAATAAGGAAAGAGCAATCACAAGAGATCTCTAACTGTAACTTATGGAAGGAAATTATGACTGCAACCACCCTTGCAATGATAAATTATTGTGTTAAAAACCTGTCTTTATATTAAGAAAAAAAAATAGCTATTTCCTAATTAATTTAAAGAAGTTTATATCCAAGCCCAAGAGATATTTTAGGAGCAACACTTCTTATTGGCACAGAAAAATTATTTTTGTGGATGGCAAGTTTTGCACTAAAGCAGCATATGGTTGTGTATGCCTACATGAAGCACAAAACTATGGTCATGATTAATATGAAGACACAATAGAGATAATCCCTTTGACACACTGGAATTTAAGATGGAAGGTACTATTAACATTAGAAGAGTCAAGCATATGAAATGCAAGTTGGATGCAACAACAGCAAGCTTTCTAAATGGATGGCAGCTGTAATCTAAATGCACAGTCTAAAAGGAGTACTTAATTCAGCTTGGTTTGACTTTTTTTTCTCCCCCCTTTCTTTTTTTCTGCACAAGTCCACTTCCTATAGTGCCCAGACATTCACAGTTTCAACAAAATCATGCAAACAGCAAAACAAACAAAGTAACAACCAAAAAACCCCAACCTGAAGTCAGAATTCTACATGTTGAATATGCCTTACAAATCCCCAGACAATTTTCTGTCATCATTAAAAAAAAAGCATTTGAAGACAAAAGATGCTTGCAGAGATGCAGCAGCATCTTCCCCTGGAACACTTGGGAAAACCAAATTTGCTTCCACCCTGGTGGACTTGCTAGAAAAATTCCCAATTTTACCTACTGTCATGTGTTGTGTTGTTTAACCCATGGTTGTTTTTACCTGGAAAGAAAATATAGAAAAGCCCTCCCAACTTCAAACAGAGGAAGAATTACAGCTCCTCAAAAAAGTAGTGTCCCAGGAACAGCACTGGAAAAAAGAAATTCTCTCATGCAGGGCCAGCAAACCAACTAAGATAAAGCAACAACGGAAATGGATTTCTGAAGTTCACAGCAAGTTTCACACTCTTTACTCTCCTTTGAAAGGAAAATAAAGCCACTTGGGAAACAAAATACCCAAAAACCATCATTCACCCACTTGTTCCAAATTATCATAATCAGCAATACTTTATGCAATCATTTTTAGCATGGAAAATTTCTGAAAATTAATTATTCTATCCCAGTGTCATCAGTGGCATTTATGTTGCTTATTTATATTTCACATGAAATCAAATATTTCTTTTGGTTTATATCTTTAAAGGCCTTTGGTATGAGACTGTATGTCTTACCCTTGAATGTAATACAGAATACAGTAACGTAATGTAATACAGTTATCCAAACAGATATTTTGTGTATTTCCAGGATTAGTTTACCATGTCCCATTTTTCCACATAACTATGAGGAAGAAGTTACCACTCTGTTAGTTTAGATTTTGCCCAACATGACTTTGATCATTATTAAAGTACAGAACATGAAGCCAGTGTTCTTTTTTGACTTCTGGAAGCACTGATGTACATGATGTCGGTTTATTTATACTGATGGCCTGAATGTCATGCATTAAACTGGGGAAATTTCATTACAAAGCAGAAAGCTACCTGGCTAAAGCAACAGGTATTACTGGTCTCTGTGCTTATTTAGTCCTTGATTTCTATTTATAAATTCCATCTATGTCTAAAATTTTACTTGTTCACATCACTAACATATTCATAAAAACAGACACAAAACTAAAAATAGAAATAATACGTAAAATCATGAAAATACATAAAAGTGTTATGTCACATAACAAAAAATCAGTATAGAAAATACAGAAACAAAGACCTGGAAAGGATCTCAAGCGATCATCTACTTCATCCCATTCCTTGGGCAAAAATGAAATGCATTCCTATGACTGTTCCTGTTTTTATAGCACACTCCAAATATGCCAAGTCATCAACTGTGCATCCTGTGCTCAGAAGACACGATGTTCTGGATCAAACTTTTGACCAAACAAGGAGAAGCCTAGACTATATACAACTGTAGTCAGCTAATACAAAATATGCTGTAAATAACATAACAAATATTTCCAGTTAAATTCTATTGAGCTAGGAGAACTAACAGGACTCAGAGAGATAACACACTGTCCATACAGACAAACCACAGAATATGCCACTTTCATTAGACAGTTTCTCAACCTCTGAGTCAGTAAGTGTTCGTAAAATGTCACAGTGAGCTTAAGTTACCAAAAGATTTGTGATCATCAACTTGCTTTCCAAAGTTGTTTTCCAGATGTCTAAAAAAGCCCCCCACACAAGTTCCTATCATGTACCCCAACCCAGTTCTCAAAACCCATTTATACTATATTTACATCATGCTAATTTACATATACTATATTTACATCATGCAAAATTATACTAATTTTACATCATGCGCAAACCTTCAAGACCAGAATATTTCCTAATCACAGAAAGACCTGCAGCCTATCTGGAAAGTTAGAATGGCATCATACATGTCAAAAAAATCAGATTACAGACATGGCCACTTCTGTAGAGAAGACTTACAGTGGTAGAATAGGTGAGGGAGAAGGAAGTAGATTGTCCAAGTGGACAATGTTATTCCTTTAGAACAGTGTGGGTTTTGCCTGCAACTGCGCACTATGGAAGTTGGAGGTACGTGAAGCTGCACATGCATCTATTTGCCAAGCTCTGAAAATTAATTTTTGCAACTATTTTTTAGTACTGAACAAATATTAAGTTAGACAGAAGTGTGAATATTAAGATATTGCCTGCCCATTTCCTTGTTTCGTTGTTTTCCACCTTGGTCTTCCTGCTCTGCAGCAGAGTGTACAGTGCCATCCAGAATACATCTTTGACCTGATGTCCCACAGCGGATACCCAGGACACCAGCAGCATTGACTCTGCATTCAATCCTATTTTTGTGATCCACTTTCTCCATTTTAGAAATGTTTTGTCATGATTTGTGAATACTACTACCAGACCCTTCAGAGTTAGTCACTGTTTGACTATACAGAGTTAGTTTAATTGCGGGCTGTTGAGAATAAAATACCAACAAAATAGAAAAGAGCTGAAGATAAGCTGCCACTTGACAAAAATTCTTGAAACAATGCAAGGACAAAAAGGCCTGAGACAGGGTATCAAAAGAACTCTTGACAAGCGTACAAAGACAAAAAATGGGGAAGAGAAGTTGTTCTATAGAAAGAGTTGAGATGTCCAAAATTCTTCAGCCTAGTTTGACAGTGAGCTACTATGTCACACTGGTTGTTGCACAGAAATATTCCTGCAGAGCAAAGCCAGTCTCAGAGGTTTTCACTTCCAGCTTTATATTTCAGGGGGGAGAGGTAAAGCTGTCAAGTCATACCACCAAAGGTGCAGCAACCTCTATGACTATTATGAAATTAAGTTAAATTTAACCAAGTTAAATTGAGGCAACAACTTTTACCCAAAGAGCTTGCAGATACTTCAGGGACTGTAAAAAAAAACCAAGGAATTAATCTGAAAAATGACACAGAGACATAAAATTGAAGAACAAAAAGCTAGGTGAGAAAACTCCTACCTACAACAGTTGTCAAGACCTACTACAAATAACTCTGGAACACACCAATATACCAAAACCTCAAACTGAGATTAGTGGGAGATTCAAACATTCCGTGTCTTGAAAAAGGGCAAGGTATCTACCATTAGTACATTGAATACAAGCAACAGAGTAGGTCTGGAATAGGGAGGATCTATTAAAAACTTCTTCCCTTCTTTTGACTTCTGCTAAAAATAATAGCAACTCACATCATCACAGCCCTGTTTCTGCTAGCTACCTACATTTTTTTCCTATTTTTTTCACTTGTGCAAAATTTTTTCATAAATATTCCTATTTATACAGACATTGCAAAAAGACCTAGCATCAGGAGAATCCTGTTCAATGAATTCCAGTCCCAGCTCCTGGCCTCACTCAGTTACATTTGTGTCCTCGATACCAAAGAAAGCTTTGCCAGCGTGCCAAACAGAGAGCAAGTGCCAGGAGTGTAAACCCAGGATTTGTCTTAACACCCTAGTTGTCAGGACAAAAGAAGTCACATGCATCATGGAGGGCTAAGGGACTCTCCTTTTATACAAACCAACTAGCAAACATGAATGGTATTACATCTTCTGACAAAAAAAAATACAGACTCTATAAATGCTTTCAGGTAGATTCGCCTTTAGCCTCTAGCAAGTGTCTAAGGGTTTCTTTATATTTATTGGTATCATTATAGGTACAGGACTGATCCCAGAAGCAGGGTAGGGCTGAACTAGTTTTAGGTCTGGCTAGATAAGTATGCATTATTTTGAAATTTCATTCTTTATGGTCTCCTAGAGTTAAGTGACTAGTCTAACAAGCAGAAAACAAGAAAAAACTAATACAAAAACTAAGGCATAAGAACTGTTATATTTAAAAATACAATGAAATACTAAAAATGACTGGAAGGGAGATACAAAGAAGTGTAAAGATCTCATTATTTTTTAGATCTACTTCGGAGATAAAGTACCAATGGCAATCACCCCATATGAATGTCAGTGAGGTTTCAGACCATCATTTACTGGTTACAGAACAAAACCTCATTAACTAACATAAAAAAAACCCACACATATATATGCATTTAGTCTCTGAGCAAACAGTATTTCAGCATAAAAAGACATCTTTTAGCATCTTCATTTGCTAAGCAACTATAGCTTTGAAAACAAAACAGCATTTTTTAGACAAGACCAAGTAAACAGGTAAATTTTGGTAAATTACTATTCTAAGCAATTTCTTGATTTCATTGGGTTGTGACAGTCACAGCATGGAAGCCTGGCAGAAAGAGTGACACAGTTCATTTTAAATCTTTTGCCTTTTCCAAGTAGTTCGATTCCTTAAAATACAAGTTTTCGAACTGTAGCGCCAAGCAAAACGAATGTCGCCCTTTATATATACGTGTGTGTGTGTGTACACATGTAATTCTTTTTCTCTCGGTGAAATTTAGATCCATTTTGAATTGGTAAAAACAAAGAGGAAAACTCTGACTTCCTTTAGGTTTCTTTTATGGTTCTTAAGAAAAATGCATTTTTCTTTGATTGCTGAGAGGCAGTTTGGCAACACAAGTTAGGGACCAGGCAGGATTTCAAACTAGTGGGAAAACCCATGACTGTCTCAATTTCTCCACATACAGTGAAAACAGTGTTACATTCCCCAGATTTTAACTGTCATTCAGATTATGCATCACTCTGGGAACAGCACATTTTTAGCTTATACAGTGTCCCCTAAAACTTTATCTTGAGCTTCTTTGAGATCTGCAAACATAGTCCTAACAAGAACAACAATCCTGGAAATAAATCTTTTACCTGTAAAGACAGCAAGAATTAAATAATTTTTTTCCCCATTTCCTCATCAACACACTTTATAACCCTGGCTTAGAACTAACACTTCAAATAACAAGAGGCCAGCTCAGTCATTTGGCATTTATTGTAAACGTTTCTCTGAGGCACCATCTCTTTTTAATTGATGCACTCTTCAATGTTAAAACAAATATTTCACAATGCCTAATGAAAATTCAAAGCGGCCTCTAACAATCATATTTCAAGCATTTACTAGGCTGGTCTGCATTTTGAACAAGGAATAAATGCAGACAGCTAAAACTTTTACTCCAACCTTTAATTTTTTTCCTCCTAATATAAACCTTTGAGGACACACCTTTCTTCTCAGAGCTTCAGGTTCCCACTTCAAAAAGGAAACCCTAACAAATCCTCTCAAGAACCCTCCATGAGGTTCTCCTGGTTTAAGGTCTATTTTACTTCTTTGTCCCTGTCACACAGTCCCAGCTTGGGAATCTAGAACACAGAACCTCCTCTTTGAGAAAAGAATAGTTAATAAATACAATTTTTTAGAATCATTATATTGTTTAAACAATTTTTCCACTCCACAAAGGCTGATCTGCTTTTCAAACCAAATGTATTTTCTTATGGAAATGAGTGAATTCAATAACCATATACATCAGTCTTCTGGACACTAAGTTTTTCAAAGTGGTTGGTTCATTTAGCCTGAGTTGGATTTCCAAAAAGACCTCAGACAGCCTTACAGGTAAGGCTTTCAAAGGCCAAAGAGAAGCTTTTGGCCCCACGGGGCTATGAAGAACACATTTTGTGTTGCTATAAGTATGCTGTACAAGCCATACACATGCATGTCTACAATGAGAGATAAATATACTGTTCACTGTGCTTACGGTTGCTCCTTTCTGCTCTCTAAAAAAATGATCTAAGATCAAGTTTTGTAGTGATGCAGGCACTACAGTAGCCACATTCTTCAAGTCTTTCACCCCTGCCCCCAAAGTACAACAGCTTGATTGGTCAAAGCAGTGTCTTTTGCAACAACCTTTCTATTCAGAGAAAAGTAGGTGTTTTAAATTTCAAAATTCGTTCCTCTGCAGCTTGAAGGAGTCTCATTCATTTTTGTTCTGTTTTCCAGGGGAGAAAATGTAAATTAACAGTTTCTGATGCCCCAGTAGTTCAAATTGGAAGTGGCAGAAGACCTATTAGCTTATACAGTGAGAGGAGAGCCATCTCTTCCCAATCCATCACCAAATACCTTAAAAGACGATGGTAAGGTTCCCAAGAACAGATGCCGGTAACCCTTGGAATGAGAGAGGGTAGGGACTGACAGTATCCACCCAACTAATAAATGGTGACAGAAATTTCCAGTAAAGCAGTGTAGAAGTACAATGGAAGCACAACCTGCATAAGGAAAGCTATTGATTGATAGATCCCAGATGTGCTTTGTGGTAAAAGCTGTAGCCCTGTAAGGTATGTCTCTGGGGTCTTGCCTCCTCTTTCTGTCATCTGCAATAAAAAGCCTATACTGAATCAATTGCCTACTGGCTAAGAACGAGATTTATTCTGGCCTTCTATTTTAATATAATTTTGATAAACAGAGATGTTCTGGAGAGAGGTACTCCTGCACTCTTAGATACACATGCCTCTGCTCTCCAGCTGCTCACCCAAGAATTGAAACATGCAAAATTGCCCATCCTTATTAAGGTCCTTAACACCTTATTTATAATGTGTTATGCAGCCAGAATAATCCATTACATATTTTTATCTTATGATGTTTCTGGTGACCTGCACAGGACAGCATGCACAAAGACTGACAAGAGACCGCATGAGAACTACTTATGACAGAGAGCGGAGTTCAACATTTATTCACTGTTAATTTGACTGTACAGTATTACCAAGATTACTGTAGCACACAATGTTCTTGTAAGGTTATGAACTGGTTTGCATCCTTCCAATGCTAGAATTTAATACTGTACTAAGTGTGATATATCTCATCCATTATTAATCCCGTCCAGTTCTGCAGCAAGTTTCTATAAAACCAGTGTTGAAATACTACACTCTTAAGGCTCCTTCCAAATCTGAAAGATGTAATATTAACATGGTTATGTTCCAGATAGGTGCATTTAAGCCACGCTAAACAATCTGCATGTTCTGCTTGCATGTTCCTGGGGAATATTTATCCTATCACTAAAACATAGGAAACAGTGCTTTAGTATAGTTTATGACAGCGTTACAAATACTGCTCAACACAAAGTTACAGATAAAATCTGAATAGACCTATTATTGTTTTTAGAGAGAGCTAAATAAGCTATATAATTTTTCTGGACTACGGAAAGCTCTCATTCAAGAAGAAGAAGAAAGAAAACGCTGATCAGATCCTAGTATTTACTGACAGTTAGGATCACTGGCCATAGCTACTGGCATTCAGGATTACGTGAAGTAACTACCTTCAGTGCTGTGAAGTAAAGCGGGTAAAGCTTTATAGCATACATCCAACCCTCGAAAATTCTTATGCATTCTATTTTATTTTTTTTATAAAGGAAACATACTTTTCAGGGCGAGTGTGAAAACTCTATTCCAGCTTCTGTAATTTGCTGCATTGTTTCCACTTTAGAGACTTTCTCAAGAAATTCTCTACCGATAAATATTACTCCCTGCCACGTATCTGCTATGTCTGTAGTACTGAAAGAAAATATCTTTAAACAGAACATAAGGCAAGGTTCTACTTAAGATATGATTCTCTCTAATGCTGCTGTAAACCCTCCTCTCTTCTCAGAGAGGTCAGTAGGTGTTTCAGCTTCAGTTAGAACAGATGTAACGGATGTAACTCTGTGCCTGATTCAGGCCAGTATCCAAAGTAATCCCGAAAAATAATTTTTCACTCAACACTCATGGCTTTGCTCTCCTCAGCATGCAAAGTGGTGCATACACACACACACACACACACAGGGCCCCTGCTTTGGTGGTCCTGTAGGAGAAATTGTATTGCTTAACTTCAGCCTACCTAAGCATAAATTCTTTTCAGAGAAGGCTGCACCTACAAAAAAAAAAAAAAAAAAAAAAAAAAAAAAAAAAAAAAACCACACACACAAAAAAAAAAACCCAAACCTGACTTAAAAGAAAAGACCAAGACACAAATACTACTTTCCAGGTTTCCGAAATTTTCTGAAGTTAGTAAGAAGTGGTATTTAAAGTATATTACACTGTTAAATCAGTTATTCTCTTACAATCTGGTGGTTTGTTTCACTTCCTCTACTTTGAGTAACACCAAGCTAATCTTACAGTGGCTTGTTCCAAATACTAATTGCCCAAATGCTCGTGGGATTCCCAAGAGTAAGACTGCAGTAACAGAACAGAGTAGGTTAACATGTTGAACACGTATAACTCATCTCTGATACATCTACAGTAATTTGAAAGTCTGGCTATCATTAGCAATACATGGAACATACTAAAATCTGAAAATATCATACTACAGAATTTTCCATTTCTGACAGCATTTTAAACAGACAATTGTGAGAAACACTCAATTGTGTAACTAAGCTATCTAGATAAAAGGCAACAAGTTCTTTTTTTCTATTTTTTCCTTCCTCTCCCGCCAAGTACATTTTTGCAGACACTCTTAGTCTAATACTCTAAAGATCCACTGCAATTTTTTTAATTGTGCTTTGTATTTATGCATAGCACAAAAAAGTACAGTGACATTACTGAATAAGTTACTTGACAGCAAAAAGATTTTTTTTCCATTCAGTAGTCCCGTTTGTTCTCTTCCCATCCTTCAAAAATGAACTTTTGAAAATGAAATGTACATACACATTCTGAAATATATCTATATTGCAGTCAGTCAATGGATGAACTGTACTTAACTAAACATACAGTAGGTAGGTGTAGTTATACCGTATTGATGCTGTTCCACTGAGTAGCTTCCACTGTGTCCTATAAACCCCTACACTATCTGCTGGAAGCCTTAAATACTCATCTGGGAAGTGGGTATCTATTAAAGAAGGATTAATGTATAGATCTTCAACCCCACATCTAACTGAAATAAGAAGTGAAAATGAAGGAAAAACTAGACTCTCCAACTTGATAGAACTAATAAAAGGGGAACATATTTCTCATCTGTTAACCTTGAATATCTACTAGCTCTAGATTTTCACATTCTTCATGTATCTCTTCGCTGTTCATTCCTTAATAACCACTCAAAAATCAGCTGCACATTAAAGAAATGCAATATAAATTTGACTGGACTCACTATGTCAGAGATATCCTCCAATACAGCATAAAGCTAATTTAGCTGTCACTTACTGTAAGTAAAATGACAAATATCTGTAATATCTGTCAAGATATGAAAGCTTTAAAAAGAGTTATGCACCTGTCAACATTTTGATGACTTTAACAAGAGAAAAATAAACGAAGAGGAGAAAATAGACAGCATGTCTGCTGTGTATCCAGTTGCCAAAATCTTCTATTACTTATATTAATAAAAATAAAATTACTTCATAAAAATAAGATAAACAACAAAGACTTCTGCAATAAACTGATACAGGTAAACATATTAGTACTAGTGAAACACAGCTGTAGAAAGCACTGCTAAAAAATAGAATGTAGATCTCTTCAGTAACTCAACAATTATCATACTGTAGTATCCAGCATTTATTTAATTTAGAATTACTATTTAAGCACCAACAACATAGGAAGCCTTAGAAAGCATAACCAAAGTATGACTGGTGAAATATTTGGCTTCCTATTTCTAAACAAGATTTATTCTTTACCTATTTTAGTGATTCAGCAATAACATAAATAAATCATTTCAGCTCTTGAAGGAGGAGCTTGTTCAGTTTCCAATGTTGCATGCTTTTTGCAAAAAGGCATCTTAAGGATTGCCTGTAAAGACATTTTGACTGAGGCAATTTTTATCCCCTTTCTTGCACATGTATTGTCAGTCTAGTTTTATTTAGCTGTCAGTTTACAGGTGCTGACAAAAGCTTATGCCTTCCTCCTCTCTCCCTGCAAGAAAAACAGAACATTTGTTTAGAGTTTTAGCTTGACTTATCCCATTTTATACCCGGCTTTAGGAGTTTCGCATATGACATCCTGCTCTAAAGGAAAAATCTGAAATACAGGTATCCTATCTGGGATCTTGACCTGGGATACAGGACCTTAAGACCTATGATTATACAAACAATGAAAATATGCCTGCCACTAAATATCTTACCATAGCAAAAAGCAAAATAGCAGTAAAATTCCTTTCTTTTGCATTGAAAAGAATAATAGAAGTTTTGAAAAATCTGATTATAGCACATATGAGCACTAGAAGAAACGTTTTCTTTGCTTTCATATACTGAACTCCAGCTATACAACCAAGAGTGAAATCTGTTTTGGGGAATAGGAATGCAAATCCAATCTTTCAGTAATAATTTTAATAGTGATGGAATCTGACACAAGCAGTCAAAAAGGAATATCTTAAAGCTGCTAAAATCAGAAATCTGTATGTTTGAAAACAGTATTTTGATTTTGGCCCTGATTTCAGCCCCATAGTACCAAGCAGACTTTTGTAAATCAAGAATTTATGGATGATAGAAAAGAAGCAGCTAGCCCGCTTCTCATCAAATCTCAAGGTGAATCACCAGAATAAGACATAGTTTTTCCAAGGTATTAAATCAAAAAATGAGTCCTGCAAGAAACAATAAATTAGATAATATAAAGGATCCTAGAAAGAAGCAAGAAGAATATGTTATGTCTTGTGATTAATACCACCATATTTGTAAAACAGACTTCCTGCAATTGCAGGACTTGGTAGTTAATGTTTGTTGATAGAATGCCCAAACTTAATAGTAATTTCACTGGCTGAAGAATAAGACTGAGTTTATACAAAAGTCTCACTATTGCACCACCAAAAATGTATGTTTTTAAAATATTCTAGACAAATGGATGCAAACATCTATACTTACATTCTTATTTCATTTGAAGGCAATGCAAACTGATTTAGCTTAAGTTTATTTCCTAATCAACTCATAATAGACCAAAATGAACTTCCCCTCCACAATTATCTTTGCAACAGCTATTTAAAGAGCTAACTACTGAAACAAAAGCTGTGAAGCACTTTCTTTTCCTCACAAAAAGTATGTCTGTGTGTGCGCGCGCGCACATGTATTTTCTTTCTCAGCTTTCAGTTTGAGATTTCCCAGATTTCCTTACAACACCATCTGACTGTGAAAAATTTATTAGCCATCTAGAAACAGGAGACAAATTGCCAGGTGTGATCCAGCCAGATCTCACAATAAGCACAATCAGGTTTGCTTGAGACTTCATTGAGAGACCTAAGCAATAAACAAATGAAGGAACCAAGAAACCATGTAGGTTGCTCTACACTGTCATTAATACAAAAAAAATTGAATGGGTATCTCGATATGGCCTGAAAAAGGACATCAGACTGGCTCTAAGAAGCAGTGCTCATCTGTGATCCCTAAAGATTTTATGAAGCTCTAAGTTTAAAAAAAATATATTGATACGACAACAGAGGTATTTATGGCGGTAGTGTTGAGGTACACATGACCGTGCAGATAAGATTCTACCCTGCTATTAACAAGGTGGTGGCATTTTATCCATAATCTTACAACCAACAGGTACGAGAGGGTTTCTAGATGAAAAGACGTACATTGTCATTAGTTTATGGGGTTTTGGCCAGAGAGACATTCCCACGAGACACAGTTTTGTGGCGACTCTGCTTGACTATGTTTATCTATTCTGAAAGACTAATGGTCATATCACATCACTTGGCTCCAAAACAAAGCAAAACTGAAATGAACTATAAAAAATGACATAGCAAAACTCTAATTTGGCTACTTAAAATAGTAACTTAATGACTTACAAACATATTTGCACATCTATTTTTCTCAACAATGATGTTTCCTGTTTCACTTGCACAGATGTGTCAATACAAATAGCGAACAGATTAAGTACTTTTAAATTAAGAATAAAACCACTAAAGAGACAATTTGGGTTTGGATTTTTTGGTAGTGTCCTTCTTGTGAAAAGTAGAAGCTACTTACCTTCTATTATCAGTAATTTATATTACTGATATATTTTTTAAATTTATAAATTTGATAGAACATTTAAACCATATAAACAACTAAATTATTGTGTACAATTTAACACAATTAAGAGTGTAGACTAAGTATCCTTAATCCAACATACACGTGATGAGAAACTGCAATTCACTTCGCAGATGACATTGGTTACAGGTTCCGATACTGTTGGGGGGGGGGGGGGGGGAGAGAGAGAGGGGAGGAATCAGCATTAGATGTAAATTTATCTTTCTTATTTACACCTGTCCAAGCTCAGCAAAAAGAAACATGTCTTAGATATCAGAAAATGAAGCCTTCAAACATTGCTACTCCACATATCACACTCATCTGATTTTTAAAAACAGGAACAGCTGCATTTACTGATAAGAAAGCAGGAAGATATTGTATGTTTTTGCACAGATGTTTGTAATATCCTTCTTTGTTAAGCATACATCTAAGAAATAAGCCACCTTTAATCTTCTCTAATGGTTAAGTCAAATGAAATAAATGACATTGCATAGTATCGTTAAAACTTACACAAATAAAAGACACCAGCATTCATGTTTTTGTACAGAAAAAGTTATTTCAACTTTGTAACTTCAGTTATCACAAATACTAAGAACTGATTAAAGACCAATGAGACTAAATGTCAAGCAAATATGTATTAATACTACTAGAAAAGTATATGTACACTTACAGCTTGTACTTCAAAGAAGTATGGGAGAGTCCTTGCAAATGAAAGGTATTCCAAACAACTGAATTATGGATAAATAAAAAATTAATAGCAACCTTCCCATTACAATAAAGGCATGTATGATCATTTCAAGTTTTCATTATTCTTCATTATATAATTCAGCCAGGCAATCATGAGGTTTGTGAAGTTCATTCTAAGAGAATAAAGCAATGGAATGAACTTCTTGAAGAAAACTCCATTTTTCTATTTTTCTCCACGTATATACTTTATATATGCATGTTCCATGTAAAGTGACATATATATACCCTCACTACACATACCTATGGGAAGAGTCCAGAGATAACATACACAACTGTGGCTTAGTAAACTTGCCATCTATTCCTTCTTAGAACCTGAATCAGCATATCTTAAATGAGGATCTGGGATATATACTTTGTTGGTTTTTTGTTGGGGTTTTTTCCCCTAGTTCTGGTAGATTCCTATAAAGGCAAGTACTGACTATTACAAGCACTGCATCATCAACTGCTAAACTCTGAGTAATCCTGGACTACCAGTCTCAATAATGTAATCAGAAATTAAATCTTTCACACCACAAAAAAAATCTTTAAAGATTGCTTAAACCTTTAGGTAAAACTAGTCAGTCCCAGAGAAGCTGGATACTCACGCAGGGCAAAAATTACTTGCATTCACATAATCAGTTCAGACAGGGATGGGCCAATCTTCTTGAACCCGGAAGTCACATATTGTAGTGTTTTTGAATGGGCAAAACCCACAAGAAAAGTAATGCCTGTCTCCCAAAGGTGAGAGGTAGAGGATTTCAGGAGATGCAGGACCCCAGGGGTCCCACCATGGAGCAAAGCTGAGAAGGAAGGAGGGCTGTCACCTCAGCAGTACCAGCGTCTTATAAAGAGGAAAGAGTCAGGTTATCCTTTACTCAGCACTTAGAGCCTGGGAAGTGGACCACTTACACTAAAGACCTGAACCCCAACCAGAAGCCATCATGTGGTGTTTAGTATGGTTGTTTATTAAGCAGCACATCAAAGTAGAAAACTGCTTCCTAAGGAGCAAAGAACTAGACTGGCACAGACAAATAGGAAGCATTACAAAATCACAAGAAAGTACCCCAATTAAAAAGAATTACCACACCCATTAAATAACAACCAGTACTTAGATCCCCTGAAGTCGTCTCAGTTACAAGGATTCTGTAGTTAATTATGTCTTGAATAATATACAGTATAGAAGGGAAAAGCAGAAGGCATATGGAAAGCTATGCAAAATATTAACAACAAAAGAACAATTTCAGATTTCTTTTCCAGAAGTTTATGTAACTTCACATTTTCATTGAGGAAAACGATCGTTTTTAACAATGCCTTATTTTAAGAACCTTGAGACGTTCAGTTATTTTTCAGAACAGATCAATTCTTGCTACAGAGCTGATGCTTCAAAATTCTGTATGTTAAAAATGCAAACTCATCATTTTACAAGCAACTCATTAAAAAGGAAATTTTTTCATCATTAAATGAACTCATATAAAATTGACATGGATTTTATTTCTCACTAAGCACTACTCAAGTTCATTGCTGTTCTACTTCTTTCCTTGAATAAGAGGAGATGGCTCCTTCAAGCAAGAGTTGAACATACAGCATCAGTTAAATGCAGGTGGTTTGTTCCTACTGACGTGGGAAAAAGATCCCAGTTGGGGGAAGAGTAAACAAAATCACTCAACAACCTAAAAAACATTTGTTTTCTGTTCTCAGGACAGGCATATCAGTAGTGGGGCAGCCCAGCATGTACCATATATGTCTGTCACATACTTCTGAAGTGTTAACTACACAAAACAGAATGAGAACTGGTCTTTCTGCTTAGACTCAAAACATGGTCAGCCTACAGTAATGGCTTAAAATCAAGAAAACTTTCCAACTGTTCATTAAACAATTAGGCTAAGACTCAACTCATGCAACTGAAATCATAAAACATAAAGAGCCTTTAATTACTACAATTCCATAGACATATGTATTAGAGGAGACAGCCTGGAGGTGAAAAAGTTCTGTAAACTATCATTTTTGTGCTCTTAATAATGTCTATGGCTGCCACAGACTTTCAGTGGCAAAATGAAATCCACAGCTACTATGTGTTTTAGAACATTAAGTCAACATTTAGCATTGCCAATGTCTATTTTAAAACAACCTACATATTTACACCTTTAAGAAAATAAAAATACCATTACCACAACAGCAAACAAAAGAAATTTTCTGGAAGAAAACCAGAGGGTTATTTTTTTTTGGAAGTTTCTGTTCTTTAATGATTCTTGTTCCCAAAGGCAAACCCTTAAAAGTACAGCTAAATACTCAGGACAACAAAGAGAAGCCAAACTATAGAAGCACTTCTGTACAGAAATATAAAACCTCCAATGAAATAATCATCTAGAATTTGCACCACAGGTCTGCCTAGTCTCATTTTCTATTTGCTTTCTTCCCACCCTGTGTCACAGACCACAGTGTGGTCTTGGTTTACAGTGTGGACAATAGGAGGCAAGAATATATATCTTCAAATAGAAGAGGCCAAAATTGTACTGCTGTCTCTTACTACCTTTATATACCTTTAACTGAAAAGTTCAGAGGCACAATTTAGAGCCAGCAATAAGCAAGGTTATCTCAAATGAAGGATTTCCAGAAAGACTATATGGAAGAAAGAGGCAAGTTGAAGCATACAGCTATCTTTTGGTGCTTTATTTTGTAACAGTGGCTTGTGTTCAGCAAAGAATCTAGCCAAAAAGAATTTCACTTGTACCAGGCATTTCATGGTTTAACTGAAGTAATTCATGCTGTCTGTATGCTAAAACTGCTCACAGATTTTGCAGAGTCAACAATGCATCAATTGCGAATGATTATATTAATTACTTTCAAGATTAATATGTATGGCCATGTTAGCTGTGGTTTTAGAGGAAATAAAACCAAGAACTGATGCCACAGTGTAGTGCAACTCAGGCTTTTCCCATGAAGCTTATTTGACAAGTTACTATGCTGTGGCAAATGGGAAGAGTTAAATGCTAACCACCTATCAGAAGATGGGTGATGGTCTTTTACAGGACATACTGGAACAAACTTGATGATTTCATGCACTGAGATCTCTCAGTTTAGCAAGGATTTAAACAAGAATTGTTTTCTATAAGACTTTTAATCTGAAATAATACAGCTCAATATTAACATGCTAAATAATCTTGCTCCTTCCTGCTCCTCCCTCCCCATGTCTATTCTTCTGTTTAATACAGATACCCTTAGGGGTAAGAAACAGTCAATCCTATTTGTTTTGCTTAAGACCAGAAAGTGATCAAGAATATGGCAGAATTTCTTCCAAAGCTTTGGAAAGTTTTACTGTAGCACTTGCATTGTCATTCAGTGTAACAATGTTCTTCAGTGCAACTGGGAACAGAAACTTTAAGAGTCCATTTGGTGTTAGTCATGAGATTAAATGCATATTTTATCATTGAATCATATTTAAACAGATCCACAATGTATTTCAGTAAACATGTCATCAAACTATATCATCACAGTACCCCACTTGGAGGCAGGATAAGGAGACTGGAGGAAGGCAGGTTTCTCCACTGCAGTGACTTGACTTCACTATATGTACCAGAGCAAAAACAGTGTAATTAACTTCCAGCAAAAGGGTCGGTTGCACAGTAACTATTTGTGATTTCTTCTCTAAAAACTTTATTGCAAATAAATTGGAAAAAAAAAAGTTTAAGAAAGAGGAAAGAACAGAATTCTAATGTTAAAACAAATTAAAACAAATTATTAACTCCAAGATCCAGAATAATCTTCATCTGACAGCTGCAGTTCTGGTACAAAAACCACTTCAGGTTTTTAAAAATGAACACTAAAGCTAGGTTATCCAGCATAATAATACAACCCTTTCCTTCTCCTGAACTATCACCACAATTTTTCCCCTGCAAGATATCAGAAAGTTACACAATAGCACTATTTTATCAAGAAGAAAATATTTTCCTAATTCTAGAAGCAGGTACTCTTAGTAATGAAATGGTGTTTGATGTTAAGTGATCCTAAGTGCAAAAAAGTGATTATATTTTATTTTTTAAATGTTATGCTGCTTAATGCTGCTATCAAGTGAGTCCTAACAAGACTTTTTCATCTGCAATACTTAAATAAGCTACCATAACATAAAGGAGAGAGAAATCAAGAACCATGCTGAGACTGCTAACCATAGCAGTACTTTGCTACTATAGTCTCTACTTTCAAGCTGTCCTTAAAAAAAATTATCAATATTTAAATTGATTTTTGAATGAAAAAAAAATAAATTTTTGTTACCCTTCAGTAATCTTCAAAGGTTAAAGCTGAGTTTTAAAGACATCTGTGTACTGTTACATTGGTCTGTCTTCAGACTGCAATTTGACTGAGGAAGGCTTCCAAATGACAAAACTGACACTGCACTAATACTATCATCTCCAAGGGTTTAGCTCAGGCACCAAAGTGATGTCAAGGACAGATCAACATTTGAGATAATCCACAAAATGATTCAGTGTATATAAACAGGTATAACTGGCTGATTTACAATTCAGTCCAACATTGTGAAAAGGATGGCATTAATTTGACCACTTCTATTAATTCTACTTTGCAATGTTGGTAATTCATTCAAAAACACTGAAAAATTTCTTCCAATTATATCATCCCATAAAGGAAGGTACCAGTACGATGCTTAGAGACATCACCCCAGCGCAACTGCAACTGAGGCAACTGCAACTCAGGTGATCCTAATCTACACCACATCATATTGTCAGGGACCCTGTCAAAAAAAGCATTGCTAAATACTGATAATCCCTAATTTAGAACTCAGATAACTCAGGGGTTTGGGGGCTGGTTTTGTCTGTTTGCTTATTTCTGGGGGGAATAATTCCTGTATTCAAAGAAATATATACACCTGCTAGGCAAGCATATAATATGCATATTACAAACAAGTTAGTATCTGCAACAGTGAAAAAAGAAAGAAAAAGAGAAATATAAGAGGAGCTCATCAGACTACCTGTTACAACATCCTTTTCATCATACTCACAATCACTTAAAAGATTCGTGTATATTTAGTCGGCTGTATTGGCCTTCTTCCCACCCCCAATGTACTTACTGAGCTTATTGGTGAAAAGTAACATAGAACGCAAGACAACATTAGAAAAAATGCTTCTTATGAACAGAGCATTTTAAATACAGAGAATTAGGAATCCATTTTAAGATCAATCTGTATTTCAATAAACAATATGAAATGCTAGCTATAATACAACTGTTTTACTCTCATTAAAATTTTTTCATCCATTTTTTTCTTTTGCTAATAATTTCTCATACTAGAATTCAAGGCTTTAAACACTAGAGAAAAAGATATTTTCCAAACATATCATAACATGATCATAGAAAACAGCATTTACTGTATTCCATTTTAATACACTATCCCTTCATCAATCCTGTACTACATATGTGTTACATAGATGGATATACAGATGAAATTTATATTGAGGCTAAGCGATGTGGAAAAAACAGAAACAAACTGGATTCAGCTATCCAAAGGCTAGTTCTACCACAAAGCCCAAAAACTCTGGGGAGAAAAAAAAAGCCAAAATAAGCAACATATCTCTGTATTTCTACCCCACCAACAGACCAAGAAATCCTCCAGAACTGAGGCTGCAGCTTGTGGGCATGCTGTCTTCAGTGATGACACCAGTTTAAGAAGTCACCGTCTTTCCAGCTCCCTCCCAACATTTTTTTCAGGCCTGCTTGCACAGCACCTTGCCTGTCAGATATGCTAGGACAGTTGAGGAGGTGACACAGAAATGGAAACAAGCAGTCGGTGATGATAGAGGAAATATTTTCAATGAATACTGCTGCCAAGAAAATTCTATATAAAACATCACCTTCCAAGTTTGTATCTGTGAGTTTTACAGAATCCAGGCTTAAGTATCTCTTTCTGAGGCAACAGGACATGCAGTCAATCCAGCTTCCATAGATGGAGCTCCATCTTTATATCAAACTTAAAATCTAACATAGAAACAGCTATTTTAACTGCTAAATCTAAAGGAAATATTTAGACATTAATAGGGAAACAGTTCTGTTTATCCTTCCTCCACCAAAACAACTGAGACTATTTCACAATGGTAAAAGTAACCTTTTGCATACAACTGAGGGCCAATTTTTTTCCCATAGTCTGTATATCTAAATGATTGCATTTGGCAAAAGGGAAATAAAAAAATCCACCACATACCAGGTGGAGGAAGTCCTTGTGTCCACTTAAAGAAGCTAACAACTACTTGTTGGCACATCACTATAGTTATACAGTCACCACAGATGCACAGCTCCAAGAATATTAAATTGAGCACATAGGCCATTTTCCAGCAGTCTGTATTCCAACAAATAGTACATTTCTGGATTATATATATATTTTTTTTTTTTTTTTTACCAAAGTGTTCCATGACTAATTAAAATGATATAAGACCAGTTACACATAGGCATTCTCCCCTTCTAGATCTGCTGTGGACTCATGATGTAACATCAACGAACAGACCAATGAAGAACTTCACAGAAGACAGTTAAAATTCATTTGAGATAGTCAGGTATTTATTTCAACTTGAAGAGGGCAGAATATGCAATAAAAAACATTTTCCATTAGAATTTGACACTAGAATGAAGGAGAAGGAACCACCTGAATGGAAACTCAGATATATAATCATGAACATGAAGTAAAAGCAACGATTAGAACATGTTGAAGAGGAAAGAGGGCAATAAAGCACTATTGTCTTCAATGATACTAGAAACAAAATGTTTCCATTAGAAGCATGTAGGATGAAAACTCTGGCATTTTATTCAGGAAACAACCTCACTCCTGATTATGGAGATAAATTTGTAACATTAGACTATAAAATAATCTGGAGGAGGAGAAACAGTAAAGTACATGAAGACCTAATAAAGTTATCAGCTATACAGCTGAAGAACAAGGCAGAATGAAGATGTAAAACAAGAGGTACAGTAGGTCACCACATCTTAACAGGCATTGATGGGAACAACTGTTTCTACATTCTCTTCATTTATATAAATCAGGAGAACTTCTGTATGACATCATCATCAACCTTTCAGCTTACTTGAAATGAAAAGCTGTCAACAGGCAGATGAACCAACTGAAATTTCTGAAAGGGAGCTTCTACCAGAAAAATACTTAGGTGATGAAAGCTGCTCCTGATGAAAGGTAACTTTACTGCCCCACCATCAGTCCCCCCTGACCTTTTCATTCTGCCTATTCATTACACAGGCTAACTACTCTTACAATTTGTCTCCTCGACATAACGCCTTTGTATGCACTGTGGTACAAGAAACATTTCAAGATGCACACCTCCAGCCCAGAATCTCCTCTGACTCGGTCCTCTGACTTACAATTTAAATGCTCAAAGCAAACAAAGAGATGTGAAATAAGCACAAAGCAGCAGTCAGTTGAACACGGCCACGCAGGAAGGCAACAGCAGTGATCTACTTGGGAAAGCCAAGTGTTTTGCGTCTTACATCGGGAGGTGCTGGTTCATTATGATCCCAGTAAGAAAAGCACTCAGACCCTGTAAAGTATGTCTCAATATGCTATTTATGGGAGTTAACACTATGAAGAAAAATAGGATCATATAGATAGTCTTACGTCCCTTCAGATGCTGGGAGCCCCAAGCTGTGCAGTATGGCACGGGCCTCCAACCAGGGTGCAGTCCCTAGAAAGGTTACCCCATTTTGTTCATTTCAGCTCTTACAGGATTTTCTTCAATGAAAACAATTCTGTTCATCATTTCTCTTGTCAAATAAAAAGGATGTTCACATGAGAGCTTGTTGTTGCAGCTTTAAAGGCAAGGCCATGCAGGTGGCACAATCACCGGTGCCGATGGGAGCTGCCCACAGGCTCCTCTCTCTCAGCCAGCAGCTGATCTTATCCTGCAGGCAGGGCACACCTGCAGCACAGCACAGGCCTGGCCCTAGTCAGGTTAACTGTTACATGGATCACTAACTCCTCAACCTACAACAGTCTTCTGGTTAGGATAACTACATTCGGCCCGTTGGGCTACATAGCCTGAAGATGAAAGGTGGCTTACCAGCAGTCTGCTAGCAAAGAAAAATCATCAGCATAGTGACTGTGCTGCCATGATGGGAGTTACACCGTGACTCACATCTGCACTTAAAGTACCACAAGGTTCAGATGCACCAGAAGTTCTGAAATCTTGTCACAAATCAACACAATCTCTTCTCTTTTTATTGCAACACTGAATAAAATTTAAAAAAAAAAAAAAAAGCCAGTGATGCCTGTTCACTCGTTTCCTATCTGACCATGAGTAAAAAAAAAATCTCCTATTCACCCTGCTGTTTGGACATATTTTATCAATACTGAATGTCATCAGCAAAACTGTTCTGTTTTACAGGAGCCTACAATCTGCCTTTGGCTTCAGCTGCCCGCAAGGGAGGGGACACTCACCTATAGTTTAAGGCCAGGAAGAGTTCCCCTACTCAAAATCTTAAGTGTTTCAGTTTTGGTTCTCAATATAATTTTCTCAGAAGAAACTTTTGCTTGTTTGTTTGTGTTTAAACTGTTTTACGACATTCAGGGAACCTTCTAGGAAACATCAAAAGTGCAAGCACACCAAGACACACAAACTATGCAAAAAGGCTAAATAAAATTTTCAGTTCAAATAAAAGAAAAAGCCCAATGGAAACGGCCAAATTATACATTAGACTGGATGAAACAGTTCACCTCACACACCGTATACTCAGTTCATGAACAAGTAGTTTTTAACATAAGAAGAGAGACAGCTATGCATTCTTCTATATTTGGAATGTCAAAGCTTTTACCTGAATTAAATATTAATAATTTTCATGATGTAAAGTTTCTGATACAAGTTTTTCATCTTTTCCTGTTCCTGTTGTGCTTTGTTGGGAAATGTTTTCTTTTTCCATGGTGGCAATACAAATAAACAAACTGTTTATTATGACAGCATAATCATAAGGCTTTTAAGAAAGCCTTAACTGTGGTTAAAGCTTCTATAAGTGAAATCACTTCTCCAGTAAGCACAACTAAGATTAGACAGCATAAATTCTAAATAAAATATTTATGGCAAAAACAACAAAAATCCAACAGTAGAGGGAAAACGCAAGTCATTCTTGCAAATCTTTTTTTTTCCCCTGTATATAAACATGTAAGCAGTCTAAATGAGTAGGCTGGATAGTTCTCTCTTTTTAGAATACTGATAAAATTTTCACCACACTGAAGAGTTTCAGGGCAGACAAAATTACTTTTGCATACTATAATTTGTCTAGTACACTAGAACCAGAATGTCGCTTCTGAAATTCCACTCTTTCAGTCTTCTCTCACACATTCTTTTTTCAAACAATTTTTCCTATCCCCCCACCCCCCTTATTTTTTTTTTTTAATAAGAAAGGCAGGGAAGAAGAGGAATCCTTTTGTTATTCCAGTTATTTTTGAAAAATTCACCCTCTTCCAACACAGTTATTTATCCTGAAAGAATCCAGAGCCTAGAAATTTTTCTGGCCATCCTATAGCCTCTCAAAATTTTAATTATTACAGAAGCAATAACTGAACATGGACAAGAGAACCAGATCCTTTTCAGTCACAAGATGACTCTGAAGGTCCTTTGTATACAAAGACTTTTTAAAATGATCTCTAGTATCATAAGGCAGGGAAGCAACTGTTATCTCAATAGATAGAAGCAAAAGGGGGGAACAGAACTGAGTTATAGGCGTGTAAGTATGTATGCACACAAAGCAGTCATTAATTAAGATATGCCTGACTGATAGCAATGCAGTCACTCTTGTCTACACAGTTTCTCCAGACTAGCATGTGCTTTTGGAATCTGGGTAGCCTTCTCCGTGGCTCTGCCCCGTTGGCGTTGATTATGTATGATTAATGGTTTAAAGGAATAAAAAGAGAAAGGTCAACTTCTGAGTTCAA
This sequence comes from Buteo buteo, assembly GCF_964188355.1. Taxonomy (NCBI): domain Eukaryota; kingdom Metazoa; phylum Chordata; class Aves; order Accipitriformes; family Accipitridae; genus Buteo; species Buteo buteo. Next base: position 43,723,124 of record NC_134174.1, read on the forward strand.
AACAGAGCAGCTACACAGGGAGTAATTAAGATACTTGTGTAAGCATGATTAATAAGCACAAACTGGCACACTGTGCTGTAAACAAGATGCAACCAGATGGTTAAGATGAAAAGGATTTTTCCTAAAAAGCAATTTTTCAATGCCTTGAAAGTTGGCTTATTTTCGCCCCTCTAAGCCTTACACAACTCATTATCTACACATCCTAAAAGGAAGAAAGAAATAGTAACCCCTTCAACATTCCCCCCTTCCCAGCTTTTTTCATACAGATAACTACAGTTTGCATGTAAATGGATTCAACTCATCTTTGTTTAACGTTGCCTTTTATGTCGAGTTTCATGAATTGCTAAGCCTGACAAGGTTCATTGGGAGTCTTTTAACTCCCACCCACAAGTTCTCCCTGGCTGTCATGTGACTGGCAGTATAGAGGGATCAGCAATGGCATTTATGGGGAAAGCGGGAAGACAGGTGTCAGAACGGTCCAGCAGGCAAACCGAACGAACACTAATCAGCTCTGGTGTTCTTTTACAATCCATATCTAATTCACAAGTTTCATTCTTTCTGAAAAACAATTACTAGGTTTTGAAGTTCATTGTGCATTTACTCAACTGTCTCTTCACATTAACGTAAGTGGGAACAAGAAAAAAAGAGTCAGCAGGGAAGGGACATCAAAAGATCTTAGGGCGGATGAAGGTTTTATTTTAAAGTAATATAATTACAGATGAGCATAATGTTTTACAATAAATTTAAATGTAGAGTTACATCCTTATGCGCTAGGAAAATATTGGTTGGTTGTCTCTTGAGCTGAAACTCTGGTACATACAAATGACTTTGCTGAGAGAAGAAAAATAAACAAAAAAAATCTCATTGCAACATCAAAGGAATGGATATTAAGGCAACAGTGGGAACAACAGAATCAGTACTGCGTGTGAAGTATCTACAATCATGAGGCTCGTATCTGAGAAATAATCATAAAAAATTACAAAAGGCTTATTTTGCACATTTCGAATTTCTCTCGGTTCAACATATTTATTCTCCAAAGGTAAATTTCGCCTCATCTATGTCTAATTTAAAAAACAAACAAACAAACAAAAACAAACACCACCACACAACACAACTCTACATTCCCTATTGACAAATCCTCTTAAAGTTTGAGTATATAATCTGGTAAAGCCTCAGCTAATCTTCATCGGTTGTAGCATTACTGATTTAACATTACATCCCAATCTCCAATATTGGGAAATTTGCTTTTGTGTTATATAATGTTAGGAGACATCTTAAAATCCAGCGTATTTTCTGATAAAGTACAGATTTCTTAGGCACTTCATTTGCACCCTCATAAGAAGCTGCAGGCACATAGCATCTGTTTTGCAAATAATCCTTTCCCTCCATGTAAATGAACATCCTTTCATGGACTTCCACACAGAGAACAAATACTTGATAAGTGAAACTGAAAAGACCCTGTATCAGGACCTCAGTGTACAACCATTCCGTTGTCCAGCAGCAGTGCTTGATGTTTCTGCAACTTAAATCTAGAAATCTTTTCTCTATGAGGAAGTCACCTATTCAAATACATGCTCCTATTAGAAACTTTATACAATAGTCAAGTGTTAAGTGATTTAGAAGTTTTCTTAATATTTGAAATGTGATTCTAGCAAAAGGATGGGCACCCATCTAGATATACAAAGAGTATCTGAACTTCCTATCAATTAACCACAGGCAGATAAAAAGCATTGTTTAGTTCCATATGAGTAAATTTTGGCACCTGAAAAAGCAGCATGATGTGTATCTTTCAGTTTGTAGTAAGACAAGCCTGTATCAGTCTTGATTTTTACCACCACCCATTAAATAAACTCTTCCTGGACAGGCAGTTATCATGAAATTCCATAACAAAGTCAACATATAGATTGCTAGCATGCTTCAGCTTTGAAGTCATTAGAAGGAGAATTTTAGTAAGTTAGGAATGACCACTGATAAGCTAGCACTGCTAAGGACACCTCTCCAGCCCTAGATATCCATAGCTTAGAAATGGCATTAATTTAAAACTATCTAATTGTGCTGCCAAGAGTTTGGCAGTGGAATGATTTAAGCAACTCATCTCCAGATATCCTGGTCTCATTTATATGGTTTTCAAATTCACTTTGCAAAAGCAATAAAAATTATTATTGATTGTGTCTGGAACTATTGTTAGGATAAGTCTCAGGAGTCCAAACAACTCCACTGAAAAAAACAAGCTCATATGAAATGTGCTTCCATTAATATTTGTGTTATTAGTTTACATGGGATGAGTCAGCCTATGGCTCCATCCCACAGTCAGTCATTCTCATATTATGTTTCTGGTTTTTTCTGTCAGTAGTAACAACAAAAATCCTAAATAAACAGACAAATCGGCATAGATGTTACTCACCCGTACCACAGGAAAGCTGGATAAATAATTTAAATTTAATAGATATATTCTACATATTGAGAGCTTCAGCTGCTAGTGATTTTCTTCTCCACAGGCTATCTTTGATTACAGATCTCTTACAACAAGTATATGTATTCAACACTGATTGGTCATTTTCCCTGAATTACTTTTTCTGGTTTGGGGGGCGAGGGGGGGGGGGTGCTTTGTTTTGTTTTTTTTCAACATATAGCACATCAAACAATTTATATACTACACAGAAGGCTTAGAGTTACAAAAACTGAAGGCCAAAATGAAACAGATAGCCAGGCTCTACTGTTTAATGACCTTTCAAGCTAAAAGGTTCCAGTGTTTCACTGATATAAAACTGTATCTAAATTAACAATAAAATTATTTAAATATGCAGAGAAACATGAATATCTTTTCATTAACACTAAGAAAAGTTTTCACACAGACACACTAATATCTGAATACAAGCAAATCAACACTAAATCTAAAACTTTAGCCTAGGAAAGTTTAGAAGGTTCATCTTTCAGAGGAAATTTGAGAAAGCCTTAAACTTCCCAGATTAACTAATCCGTGCATACATATAAGCAAAACAATATTACATATACATGAGGTAAGAAGTGGTCTCTGTGACAGATTGAGCACCCAGACTCCAGCATACTCTGAGCACTCACTGCAAGTCTCCTTCATAGTACCCCAGATTCAAGTTAGACAACTCTTAAGCTTCTTTTATGTTTGTTTCTTTCTTTCTTTCCCTAGCAGAAAAAGCAGAGTATTCAAGTTACCTTAATGGATTGAGCTCCACATTAACTATGCTATTCAAAAGTCAAGCTTGCACCACTCTTTTTTAAGTACCTCCTTCTGCAAGACCGCATTGGAGAGTGCTCTTGCATCAGCTGTGAAACTCAACGAGGACAACTGTATATTTCTATTTACTTTTGGTGTCTGGCAAGACTTTCTCAATAACATCTGTGATTTCTCAACAGCTTAAAAGGAGAAAATTATCTAGTTAAACATAGAAATAATCACACACCAAAAGTCAGTATGACTGCACTGGGGAAACTGGCACCACACACTGTTTTTACGAAGATCCTATTTCAGACTACAATGCACACTACGGACAAACACACCGTAATTTTCCCATACTGAAAAACAAATATCAGGTCGCTGTAGTCTGTTTTATCTTTCTAAACCAGCCCTACCCTGGCAGCATCTCTAGTTCGAGTTAATTGTGAGTGACTTTAGACATCAGGACAATGCTGTTCCACACATCAACAAAACTGAGAACTGACAGGTAGACTAGAAACAATGACAATCACCAAGCAGCAACTAGGTTACGGGGTTTTTTTGGTTTTGGTTTTGTTGGGGTTTTTTGGAGGCCCTTGAGGCATAGAAGCTAGTACCCAGACTACAATGAGATATGCAGATAGAGTCCACATGGTCAAACTACCCTGGTTTTCAAACAAGACTCTACCAGTATGCAAAGATGTCACTGTGTGATATCAATAACATTGATAACCAACAACATTTTTGCCAGCAACAACCTTTAATCATCTGTGTCTCAGTGTTTTGAAGTGATATATTTCAAAAATGTCAAAACTCTCAGTGAAATGTGGTACTAAAATGAATAGTCTGTTTGCTTTCCCTATTGATATACCAGGTTTCAGACTGTCAAAGTGCTTTTAGTTGTAAAAGAAAAAGTACAAAGTTGTTTTGACAACTACAAAAAGATTTATCAGTTACATGTACCTGCTGAAGTACCTAGATTCTCAAAGTGAAAATGTGTGTATGCAAGGTTCTTAATACTAAAAGTTGTCAAGTGAATATTAATATATTCATGTTGCAAACAAGATAAAATTTAAAGTATGATATTATATAGCATATTTCCATGAGCTATGGTGTGTTACTTAACAATACTACATTAATTTTCTATGTCTGCTTTGCTTTTAGTTGGTATAGAACTTTAATTTTATTTTTTTGTGCTTGCAAAACTTTAGTTGATCTGTGTTATAAAGTGGATTTATTCCTCTTTACAACCATTTGTGTGTAATATACCTAATATGTATAAGTGTACAGCAAAATGCACATACACACGCACACACAGAATTATTTACATTTGTATTCTCTGTCTCTTTCTCATGTAACTCACTTGAGCTAACATTAGACTGAATAAACACAGCAAAAACAAACTCCTGAAAGGATTAGATTTCAACTTCACACCATGGGATTATCATTATTATTATTGTTGTTATTATTATTGTTGTTATTATTATTGTTATGAAAAAAGGGCTCTATTGCATGTCATCTAAATCCTCTGCAAGCCGGAAGAGAGGGATATTCGCATCTGTTAATCTGTTGAGACAGCAAACAAGAAAGCAAGAAAACCCTTTGACATAGTAGTGTTCAAATTTATTATTAAAATAAATACCTTGAATAAATAACGCATACAGCTTTCCATTCTTTCATAAGCCTAAATTAAAGAATATTAGTCAGCCTTACTGGGATATTCCTGAAAAGTTCTAAATGCCTGCAAGTTGTTTTACATTTGCTTTAAGAAGCTCTGATGGAAATAGACTTCTATAACAAGTACTCAGCATTCATAGTAAAAATAGCAGAGGTAGACAGTAGTAAACAAATTCAATTTACAGATTCAATTTCACATTCCTAAAACACACCACAGAACCGGTAATGCTACTTTGTGAAAGACGGATGCAGTTTAACAATTATAGATTCTATCAGCTAAATATTTGTGACTGCATTAGAGTCCGTTTCAGAAGTTACACTGGATGTAATTACTATAAAATATTCTGTTAACACTTTTAATATTTAAGCATATTACCTTATTTGGTTATTGCATTAAAATATTCATTAATTAGTGCCCAATGAGAGTTCCTTGACCATAGATAAGAATTATCAAGTACTGCTCCATATGAATTCTGTAACATATCTCTGCTTTTCAAAAGTAGCATCCCTAGAAAACACCAAACATTTTTATCTCACTTCCCCTCCACCCCCCCGCCCCCATATTTGCTACAAACAGAATTGAATTTTCCTCAAAGTTTTACTCTCCATAACAAATGAATGAGACTGACAATTAGTACTTCCTGCATTACATTATACAGTGAGGACACCTAATAAGGCACAGAAAAACTAAAGCAGGTTTTCTCCCTTCACTATCCCATGTAAAGCGTGAAAGAAAGTCTGTAATCTAATGAATTCTGAACTCATGTCAGTTCAATAGGAAGCTCATTCTTTTATCTTCACCTGGATTAGTAACTGAAATTGAACTGGTTTCCAATACCCAAAAATAGACACTGTATGTGTCTTATTTCAGCCTTAAGAGAACACCATTAATTCTAGAATCCATTAATAATAGAATCCCTAATATAACCATATGAAGAATTTTGCTGTCATTTTGTCCAAATTTATTGTATAATGAAACAGAGAGATTAGTATGGATTGATCATGAAGATACCCCAGTGCTCTATGAAGCTTAAATTATTCGATTCCACAAAATACACTACTATATACCTTTAAACATCAGCAAAGGTTAGGAATAATTATATCTAGATAAAAACAATAAAGAATCATTTTTCTTAGATGATAACTTGATGCCTCAAAGAAGTTTACTGCTCACAACTACAAAAGTTTTATTCAAAAAACTTACATGGACTTTTTTCTCCCCACCCTCAATCAGCAGAAAGACAAGTCTTCTCGAACATGCCCCATAAATGAACTTAAGTTGACCTCTCCAGAACATGTAGGTGTCCTGGGTTCAGCTGGGATAGAGTTAATTTTTACAGGAACCTGGGAGGTGGGGGGCATAGCCGGGGCAGCTGACCTGAACTAGCCAAGGAGCTATTCCATACCATGTGACATCATGCTCAGTATTTATATAGGGAGCGGGCCGGGGGGGTGGATCCTTCTTTCGGTGGGGGAAGTGGCGGAGCGTCGGGTCCCGGGTGGTGAGCAGTTGCACTGTGCATCACTCTTGTTGTATACTCGTTCATTAGTACCGTTGTTGTTGTTGTAATTCCTTTGTGTTGTCCCAGTAAACTGCCTTTATCTCAACCCTCGAGGTTCCAGGTTTTTTTTCTTTTCTCTCCTCCATCTTCCCCCCATCCCACCGGAGGGGGGCGGGAGGAGTGAGCGAGCGGCCGCGTGGTTCTTTGTTACCGGCTGGGCTAAAACCACGACAGTCCTTTTTTGGCGCCCAACGTGGGGCACGAAGGGTTGAGATAACGACAGATCTGGCCAGAGCGCGTTTGAAACAAATTTGTCATACGCATTTCTTATACTAGATAAATAGATGTTAGTCACAATGTTGATTAATTTGTTTACATGGTGGCGTTTTGTAAGTTCTTATATGCTCTATGTATTGCCTGTAGTTGCGTATCTCATCTCTGGGAGAGTGATTGGGATTATCATTTTGCTGTACTGGGCAATGTCGACTTGTGAAATGATTACATCACTGGTCATGAGGTTAAGCTGGTATCTGTATGAGGCAGTGATATCATTTCCATACCTTGGGCACCTTCTGTCGGATTTTATTGGTAATTACACCCAATCCATTGGGAAGTTTGGGGGGGATACTCCCCCCCGTCCATTCCCCTCCCTTTCCTCCTTCCGACTAATTACAACAGTTTTCGAGAATTTTGAATATCCTTGGGATGCGCAAGCCCGTGTGCTGTTAGTGCTATGCCTCCTGACTATGTTCCAGGTCTTGTTTAGGGCTACAAAAAGGCACTTTAAGAGTACCACCCAGAGATCTGTCCCAAAGCTTGATATGCATGGGTGGCACGGCATGTGGAAGAATGTGGGAAGGTATCTAGAGAACTTCTCACCTCCAGTGACTTGGAAGTTCACTCCCGAACAACTACAGAACCCTGATGAAGTGATAGAATTTTTGAAAGAAAAATGCTGTGGTTATCCCAGAGACACACAACTCACTACACTGTGCTGGGCCCTGGCCGGTATCTACCAAACACTGCTTGATATTAGGCAGCATCCTCAGGGGGAAAAGGGGGAAAAGATGGAGAATACGACAACATGCACCGTGGCTACCCCAACCCCGACGACAAGCACCGTGGCTACCCCAACCCCGAAGACAAGCACCGTGGCTACCCCTACCACGACAACAGGTACCGTGGCTACCCCTATCCTGGTGACAGATACTGCGGCTAAACCAGAAAACCAACCTGTGCCAGTATCAGTCGCCCCTGTACAGAAAAAGAAACACAAAGAAATCAGTTCGCTTAGTGAGAGATGAAAGTGAACCAGGGTCATCGCAAGAACAGGAGGAAGAGGTAGAACCTGAAATAATTACCCGATCTCTATCCATGAGTGAGTTGCGTGACATGCAAAAAGATTTTAGCCGCCACCCAGGTGAGCACATTGTTACCTGGCTGCTCCGGTGCTGGGATAGTGGGGCTAGTAGTGTGGAATTAGAGGGTAAGGAAGCCAAGCAGTTGGGATCTCTGTCTAGGGAAGGCGGCATCAACAAGGCGATTGGAAGAAAAACACAAATTCTCAGCCTCTGGAGGCGACTTCTGTTAGGTGTAAAGGAAAGATACCCCTTCAGGGATGAAGTTACATGTCACCAAGGCAAGTGGACCACCATGGAGAGAGGTATCCAGTACCTGCGGGAATTAGCCGTGCTGGAGGTGATTTATAATGATCCAGAAAATGGGCAGTCACCCACAGATCCAGATGAAGTCCAATGCACACAACCGATGTGGCGGAAGTTTCTACGAAGTGCACCACCAACCTATGCCAACTCATTGGCAGTAATGTCCTGGAAAGAAGGCTATGGACAAACGGTGGATGAATTAGCTGTCCAACTCCGGCAATATGAAGGAAGTCTCTCTTCCTCCCTACGGGCCTGTGTCTCAGCTGTAGAGGAATTGTCCCGAGAGTTCCAGCAATTCAAAGTGGATATGTCCTCCTCCTCACCTGTACAGGCCCGCATCGCAGTTATTGGGAGTAAGCGTTCCTCTGCCCAAGAGAGAGGAGAGAGAAAGTACACACGACGGGCTAACCTGTGGTTTTACCTGCGTGACCATGGAGAGGACATGAGGAAGTGGGATGGAAAACCTACCTCAGTTTTGGATGCACGGGTACAGGAGTTGCGAGACAAAGCAACCAGAAAAGAGGATTCTTCTTGGAAAACTGCTGCTCCAGTTTCCCGTGAGCAGTCCCCCAGACGCAGTAGATGGCCGATCTCATTTCTGATCCTCTTGAAGGGACTTCTGATTCACGTGTGCAAAAAGTGAGTAACGGATATTCTAACCAGGATTAGAGGGGCCATGCCTCCAGCCAGGTGGAGGAGAGGGACAACCGAGTCTACTGGACAGTGTGGATTCGATGGCCTGGCACATCAGATCCACAGGAATATAAAGCTCTAGTAGACACTGGTGCACAATGTACCCTAATGCCATCAAGTTATAAAGGGGCAGAACCCATCTGTATCTCTGGTGTGACAGGGGGATCCCAAGAGCTAACCGTATTGGAAGCTGAAATGAGTCTAACCGGGAATGAGTGGCATAAACACCCCATTGCAACTGGCCCAGAGGCCCCGTGCATCCTTGGTATAGATTATCTCAGAAGGGGGTATTTCAAGGACCCAAAAGGGTACCGTTGGGCCTTTGGTATAGCTGCATTGGAGACGGAGGAGATTGAGCAGCTGTCTACCCTACCTGGTCTCTCCCAAGACCCTTCGGTTGTGGGGTTGCTGAAGGTTGAAGAGCAACAGGTGCCAATTGCCACCACGACGGTGCACCGGCGGCAGTATCGCACCAACCGAGACTCCCTGATCCCCATCCATAAGCTGATTGGCCAACTGGAGAGCCAAGGAGTGATCAGCAAGACTCGCTCACCCTTTAATAGTCCCATATGGCCCGTGAGGAAATCTAATGGGGAATGGAGACTAACAGTAGGTTATCGTGGGCTGAATGAAGTCACGCCACCGCTGAGCGCTGCTGTGCCAGATATGTTAGAGCTTCAATATGAACTGGAATCAAAGGCAGCTAAGTGGTATGCCACAATTGACATTGCTAATGCATTCTTCTCCATTCCTTTGGCAGCGGAGTGCAGGCCACAGTTTGCTTTCACTTGGAGGGGCGTCCAGTACACCTGGAATCGACTGCCCCAGGGGTGGAAACACAGCCCCACTATTTGCCATGGACTGATCCAGACTGCACTAGAAAAAGGTGAAGCTCCAGAGCACCTGCAATATATTGATGACATCATTGTATGGGGCAACACAGCAGAAGAAGTTTTTGAGAAAGGGAAGAAAATAATCCAAATCCTTTTGAAGGCTGGTTTTGCCATAAAAGAAAGTAAGGTCAAGGGACCTGCGCAGGAGATCCAGTTCTTAGGAGTAAAATGGCAAGATGGGCGTCGTCAGATCCCTGCGGACGTGATCAACAAGATAGCAGCTATGTCCTCACCGACCAATAAAAAGGAAACACAGGCTTTCTTAGGTGTTGTGGGTTTTTGGAGAATGCATATTCCAAATTACAGTCAAATTGTAAGTCCTCTCTACCAAGTTACCCGGAAGAAGAACGATTTTAAATGGGGGCCTGAGCAACGACAAGCTTTTGAGCAAATTAAGCGGGAGGTTGTTCATGCAGTAGCTCTTGGGCCAGTCCGGACAGGACAAGATGTTAAAAATGTGCTCTACACTGCAGCTGGGGAGAATGGCCCTACCTGGAGCCTTTGGCAGAAAGCACCTGGGGAGACCCGAGGCCGACCCCTGGGGTTTTGGAGTCGGGGATATCGAGGATCTGAAGCTCGCTATACTCCAACTGAAAAAGAGATATTGGCAGCATATGAAGGAGTTCGAGCCGCTTCAGAAGTGGTTGGTACTGAGACACAGCTCTTCTTAGCACCCCGACTGCCAGTGCTGGGCTGGATGTTCAAAGGGAAAGTTTCCTCTACACATCACGCGACTGATGCCACGTGGAGTAAGTGGATTGCACTGATCACACAACGGGCTCGCATAGGAAACTCCAGTCACCCAGGAATTTTAGAAGTGATCACAGACTGGCCAGAAGACAAAGATTTTGGAATGTCGCCAGAGGAGGAGGTGACACGGGCTGAAGAAGCCCCGCTGTATAATAAACTGCCAGAAAATGAGAGGCAATATGCCCTGTTCACTGATGGGTCCTGTCGCATCGTGGGAAAACATCGGAGGTGGAAGGCTGCTGTATGGAGTCCTACACGACTAGTCGCAGAAACTGCTGAAGGAGAAGGTGAATCAAGTCAGTTTGCAGAGGTGAAAGCCATCCAGCTAGCTTTAGACATTGCTGAAAGAGAAAAGTGGCCAGTGCTCTATCTCTATACTGACTCATGGATGGTGGCAAATGCCTTATGGGGGTGGCTACAGCAATGGAAGAAGGGCAACTGGCAACGCAGAGGTAAACCCATTTGGGCTGCCGCACTGTGGCAAGATATCGCTGTTCGGATAGAGAAGCTAGTGGTAAAAGTACGTCACGTAGATGCTCATGTACCCAAGAGTCGCGCCACTGAAGAACATCAAAACAATCAGCAGGCAGATCAGGCCGCCAAGATTGAAGTGTCTCAGGTGGACCTGGACTGGCAACGTAGGGGTGAGCTATTTATGGCTCAGTGGGCCCACGATACCTCAGGCCATCAGGGGAGAGATGCAACATATAGATGGGCTCAAGATCGAGGGGTGGACTTGACCATGGACACTATTGCACAGGTCATCCACGAATGTGAAACATGTGCTGCAGTTAAGCAAGCCAAGCGACAAAAACCCCTGTCGCATGGGGGGCGATGGCTGAAATATAAACAGTGGGAGGCCTGGCAGATTGACTATATCACACTCCCACGAACACGCCAAGGCAAGTGCCATGTGCTTACAATGGTGGAAGCAACCACTGGATGGCTGGAAACATACCCTGTGTCCCATGCCACTGCCCAGAACACTATCCTGGGCCTTGAAGAGAAAATTTTATGGCAACACGGCACCCCAGAAAGAATCGAGTCGGACAACGGGACTCATTTCCGAAACAACCTCGTAGACACCTGGGCCAAAGAACATGGCATTGAGTGGGTATATCACATCCCTTATCACGCACCGGCCTCCGGAAAAATTGAACGATACAATGGACTGCTGAAAACTACATTGAAAGCGATGGGGGGTGGAACTTTCAAACATTGGGATACACATTTAACAAAAGCCACCTGGTTAGTTAATACTAGAGGATCCGCCAATCGGGCTGGCCCTGCCCAACCAAGACTTCCACATACTATAGAAGGGGATAAAGTCCCTGTAGTGCGCATGAGGAGTATGTTAGGAAAGACAGTCTGGGTTAGTCCTCCCTCAAGCAGAGGCAAACCCATTCAAGGAGTTGTTTTTGCTCAGGGACCTGGGTACACCTGGTGGGTGATGCAGAAGGATGGAGAAGTTCGATGTGTACCTCAGGGAGATTTGATTTTGGGAGAGAATAGCCAGTGAATTGGGCTGTATAATATTTAACTGCTAAATAACCTGCCAATGCATGTCATTGTAACTATAATGTCTATATGCCATATCAAGGGTATTACTGTAAGAATTACCCAAATGACTGCAGCATGGACTTTAAAACTGAGCCAAGTACAACAGCAATAGAACTTGAACTGGCACCCAGCAATTTCCTCAAGATCAACATCTTCGACCTGCAGACCAAGGGCGTGAGTTGCACCAAATGTACTAGCCACAAGTTCCAGAGGCAGCATGCAACAACCCAACATCTCACACCATCTCTCTTATCCTGAAGAACTGTTACAACAGATGGAGTCCCAAAGTCATGGACTAAATAAATCTATGGACACATTAGAGGAATAGCCCATAGGCTAAAGGAATACCATTTTTGTGTGTGTGTGTGTGTGTGTGTGCAGGGGGGAGAAGAACAAGTTCATATACTTATATATAAGACAAGGAAAGTGGTAGTGGTTGATTGGAAAATGTAAGATCTGGGCATGATGTAGATGGTATAGAATAAGGGGTGGATAATGTCCTGGGTTCAGCTGGGATAGAGTTAATTTTTACAGGAACCTGGGAGGTGGGGGGCATAGCCGGGGCAGCTGACCTGAACTAGCCAAGGAGCTATTCCATACCATGTGACATCATGCTCAGTATATATATAGGGAGCGGGCCGGGGGGGTGGATCCTTCTTTCGGTGGGGGAAGTGGCAGAGCGTCGGGTCCCGGGTGGTGAGCAGTTGCACTGTGCATCACTCTTGTTGTATACTCGTTCATTAGTACCGTTGTTGTTGTTGTAATTCCTTTGTGTTGTCCCAGTAAACTGCCTTTATCTCAACCCTCGAGGTTCCAGGTTTTTTCCTCTTTTCTCTCCTCCGTCTTCCCCCCATCCCACCGGAGGGGGGCGGGAGGAGTGAGCGAGCGGCCGCGTGGTTCTTTGTTACCGGCTGGGCTAAAACCACGGCAGTAGGCATTACACAAAAAAGGTGGAGAAACCTATAATGTCATTGCCTATGCTTTGCATCGCCAGTGAATCCTATCTAGCCTCTCTGATGAAGGCTGAACAAAAACCCCTCATATACTCAAGTCCATTCCATTCTCCAGAAAGAATCCAGAAGAGAAAACACAAAACTAGAATTTCTAATTCTCAGAATACACCACTCCTAGCAAACAAGGTTGATGCAAAACATCTGTTTTTCAGGTACAATGAAATAGCAATGCTATACCTAGCCAAAACAAATCACAGTTGGGTAACATGTGAAGCAAGAAAGCTAACATTACCTCCTTTGGTAGCAGCACACAGTTGCAAGCCCCTGCTTAAAAACCTCTTTCTTTTTAGGGGCTACAGAGGCACCAATTCTTTCCAACAGCAGAGCATGCCCTGTGCCAGAGCATTGGTTCCAAAACATTTTTACTGAATTCATCAGCCTTGTTTGGAAGTGCTGAACTACAGGGCAAGTGAACTCTCTTCTTCCCACAAAGTTGTCTCACCTGGAAGTGGGAGATGGATTCTACAAATGAAATTGTGAATAAAGCTCTGGGTAGAAACTATGTAAGTCTTAGAAACTGAAACACCTGGAACAGAAGAATCTTTTACCCTTTTTTGAGTGATTTCAGCTGTGGCAGAGGGATGGGGTGGGGGTCCCTGACTGCTGCTGAAAAGCAAGGCTTAATGATAACCTATTTCAGTAATTTGCTTTTTCTCAAGACTGCAGTATGTACTGAAAGCCAGAAGATGATCACCTCAAAGAGATGTCACTTCTCTCTCACATCCAACTTAGCTTTTCTCCTGTACTGTAGAGTAGCTTTTAGAAACGCTGACTAAAAAGCAAGTCCAAAACAACAGGAAATTCACACAAGACTAACCCTGTCCTCACAAAATAAAAGTTATATGGAAACTCTGCCAAAAGGGCTTATGTTTCACTGCCTTTTCCAACAGACACAATGACATCAAAAACACTGTCTTTATGGACAGCAGAAAAAAAGAGCAAGTGTACTTTCCAATTACTTGAATGGAAAAAACATAATTGAGAGCTTTCCATTTTAAGAACAGGGTCCTGAGCAGCAGTTCAACAGTTGTTCCCCAGAAAAGTCTTTCCAGCCACTATGTGGCCTGCTGGATAGCGTGTGGCTGAATGTGGTACATATCTGGAATATGGACAATTAAAACTTGCCCCTCCACTAACAGCGCTCAGCCATAGCATCTTAGAGAAAGTGCACAGGCTGCTGCTCAAATGAATATGATCAGCAACAACCACGACTCAAAGACTCGGTGCTGACAGTCTCCCAAAGCAGACAACCAGCTTCACTGCCAACACCACAATTCCTGAGACACAGTCAGTTACAGCAGGAATGCTGACCAGAAGTTGTTTCTTTTACTGTGTTTTTATTGAAGAGCAGCATGCTTTGAAACAGCTGTTACGCAAGTACTTCCTTCCCACCACTCCACTTCTGCTTTTTTTTTTCCCAATATATATTATGGGTTTTACTTATTTTTCACTTTATCACCAGTTATGTAGCCATACTCAGTACTACATTTATTCAGAGAAACAGCCTTTTCACAAAGAATGCAGACTAACTTGTTTTTATTTTGGTTCTAGCATTTCTCTGTTTTACTGTTGATAAATATGAGGTACTAGGAAGACAAAAGTATCCTATAATGCCTACAATAAACCACATGAGTCTTAAAAATTCAACAGTTGCCTCAATGCTTCCAATAATCCACAGGTATGCATATCTGCCTATAGTTGACAACTGTAGGAAGGCATAGATCTAAATCGCCAAATAACATCAAAATTGCTTAGCAGACTTTGGCACAAGTTACCAAAATTACTAACAGCACACACACCCCACACCCCAGAAAAAGGAAAATGTTTAGGTTTTTAGCTTGTTTTCCCAAAACATGGGGAAAGATTTCAGCAGATAAAGCAAGCCTACACCACTGTACCATATAAAGTAAAACTCACCCATCCACACCAGGTAACAGGCAACATAGATCACAGGCATGAAAGGGCAGCTATGGTGAAGTAAAACTCTTCTTGCCCAGTTGTGACTTCTCTCATGTCAGACTCTTACTGTAGTATCTCCTCAAAACTCCTCTCCCAGTTTATATATATAAAAGACAGACAACCACACCTGAACAACCAAAGGACGACTGACTGGACACTAGTCACTTTTTAAGGCATGGCTGACTTCTATTTTTTCCTCAGTATTTATTTCCATTTTTTCCTCAGCATTTATTACCATTTAAAATTAAGTTAATTGTATGTAATTTTCATTATTTTAATAATTATTTCATTATAGCACAGAGGTGGTAAATACAGCTAACCTTCCAGGTTAGCACAGTATAAAAGTGGATCAGAGGAGCAGTTAGAAGGAGCAAGTGATCATTTTCAACCAGCAAATTCTATTTAAAATGCCAGGTGGAAACAGCTGGGATTGTCTTGAGGGAAGGGGAGTGGGTCAAGAGTGTGTCCGAGATGACCATTTCAGTAGAAATCAGGCTGGTAAACTGCAAGAGCCATCCCAGCTCTCAATTGCAGCCTCTCCCTCCAGCCTGATGAAGGCTTGTTTATCAGTTCATCTAATAGTTAACCACTTGCTACTCTTTAAGCAGATATTCAGGGATCTAGAATACTGTGTACAGAAGAAGTGGAAGTATGACCATCTCTCTCTACACCTGAGAAAAGCAAAATGGTTTTTTTGCAGCAGTTTCCCTTAAGGCCATCTCTCCTGACAGGTCTGCTCAAACCCCATGACTCTACAAATACCTGAACTAACCACTTCTGCTTTCCCACACAGTCACACCCAGTGCCTGCCTGGTGTCTGCAGAACAGCAGGTCTTCCTTTGCAGCTCTCTCCCACACCACCTGACTTCACACTGCCTGTTCTTCAAGCTGATTCTCTCTTCAGCATGGCACGGGGTCTCACTGCAGCCCTTCTCAGCCAAGAGGCTGACAGGGCCCTTCCCTCTGGCCAAAGCTGGACACCTGAGGGAGGTATCCACCCAGTTACCTCCAAGAGCTCCATCAGCTGGTGGTCACCTCCACCAGCTCCACCCACTCCCCCAGGCAGGAACTAACTCACCAGTTCCACAGTTAGTTGGGGAGATCATACAAGACACACACTGGCACTTAGTCTCCATAGGTAACAACCTAAAAATACATGCTTTATTTCCACATAAGGAAAAAAGAAAAGCCTCAGAGAAGTACACTGTAATTATCTTAAAAGGATTAGCACAATAGGTGTCTATATTCACGAAGCAAAGCTATTGTCAGAAGCAGAAATCTGTGCATAGTAGTAACGTGCTGTTCTTTGAGGATGCATGACTCCTGCTAATACTGATGTAAATTATTTATACATATTGTTTGGACACAGTCTGGATTCACCTTGTGAACCATATGCCACCTAATGTTGCTTTCCACAACTCAAAACAACCTGCCATTCACTAACCAAGTCCTTTTTATACCATGGCAAGCAACCAAAAAATAAGGTTTCTCTACACCTATAGAATAAGGTTCAGAATAAGGACAAAATAAATGCCTCTCTCTTCACAACTTTTAGATCAGCTGTAGATTTTTTCTATCAACATCTCTGCTTAGGGAAATAGCTGTTATTAATGCTGTCTCAAACAAAGCCAAGTCAAGACAGATTTATACCACACAGATTTCTCAACAGTGATTGAAAGATACAAAATTAGATCTTTCTAGTTTACAAAAAGCCCAAGATGATAGCTCCTTCTAAAATGTAGGCCTTTTTATACCTCTGAAAGTCTGAAAAAGCAGCAGGCACCTATTATGAATCTTTGTTTTAGTTACTGTTTAATATTGCTGTGGTCTTCTCATAGAAAAGACCATGAGAATGGCATACAACATCAGAACAGAATTTAAGATTAGTGTAACCTAGAAAACTCAGATTTTACTTTAAACTAAGAATATATAGAAAAGTGCCCTTGGAGATTTTTAAAAAGCTTTAAAAATGCCTGGAAAGTAAAAAACTTCTTTACTATGTAAACATTAAAATTGTAAATAGCTGTTCAGATTAAATTGGCAACTTATTATTTCGCATCTGTACAGAGATGTATATTAAGACCTTCTGGTCTCATGTTTCGGTGAACTTAGCTTATAAAATATATTCAACATACTACCCCTCAGGAGCCAATTCCCTACAACTGCACTTAAGTTTGCTACACATAGAATTTTAAGTGTTGTACCTAAAGAAAGAAAATATCATTCCTGTTTTATCATAGGGGAAATGTTGTGTCACTATGGTAGTGCCATGACTTCATTATGGTCTCATGAGAGGTCTGTTGCAGAGAGTGGAATAAAATCTAGACCCAAACAGTAGATTATACCATTTCTCAGTATTCATGTTGCACTAGCTTCCACTCACCCACTCACTCAAGTTTTCAGTCTTGTAAAAGAAACATTTCTGCACAGACATTCAGTCAACTGGCTTTGCTGTTAGCACAAAGAAATGAGAAGGCTTTACTTCTCACAGCATTTTTGCTATGTGACCACTGGTTCAAACAGAAAGGTTAAATGAGAGTTCCTCCAAATTCAAGTTCCTTGCCAAAGAGCCAACATATGGCAAGAGTAATTTTGTTAGGAGAGAAAATATACAAAATCAATTACTTTTCCATATTGAAAATGCAAACAACAGGCATTTAGAGAGGAAAGGGGGAAAAAAAAATCATCTCTTTTATATAAATATTTTTTAGACAAAAGGATCTTTCCTGTTCAAAAGGCTTTATAATCTTTTTTGCACAAAACATGAGGGCCAAGCACAAAATATAGACAGGAAGGATAAGTTCCTTCAAGGTTAAGTTTTGTTCGAGACAAAAATAATTTAAATGACTACATTTCTGGGACTTAATTAAAAAGAACCCAATCTAAGGGGTTAACAGGAGACAGCAATATGACAAATTCAGTAATGAAAAGCAGGTATTTTTTAGGTAGTCTCAACAAGAATTTTTAACACACAACTAGATGGTCAAACTCAAGAAGCGCGATGGAAAAGTACAAAGGCAGAAGTAAAGTTTATAACCAAGCGGTGGCCTCAAGCCACCTTGACCAGCCCCAGTCCTGAAATAGAATAGTAGTGATGCCATGTACCAGGCAGAAATGAAGAGGAAAAATAGGATTAAGTAATAAGACAAAGGAACAGTAATATCATATGAAGATTCACTTTATATTATTATCAAGACTGACTGTATCCGTATGAGCAAATAGCTAGGTCCAAATGGAGCAGACCTCCAGAGTACATCATCTGATGCCAAGAACCCAATGTCCAACATTAGATGCATTTCAGAGGATTTTAATATGTGTTTGACGTAACCTGTTTCCATAGACTGAATGCTCAGCAGCAGCTAGAGCACATCAGATGCATCTCTGAAGAACACCCTCCAGTTCAACTTCATTGGAAAAGAATCCGGACTCTGCACAGCAAAACACAATTCAATAAATGTGGAAGAGCAGAAGATATGCTTCAAAAGCACAAGCCTTATCCAGACTAAAATGGCAATGCAGGCACATCCTAAAAGTCAGAGAGACCAAAAGCAATACTATCACTCTGGACTAGACAAGACTAAGGGCCTAAATCAAGGCTTTAGCAATGGAGGCAAAGTATAAACAACAGAGTTTGTTGAGAGCCAGAAGCAAAATTGTGAATGCTGAAATGAAGATTTTCTTAAGGCTGCTTCTCCTTCTTATAATCTCGTTTGAAAGAGAAGGCTTAGGTAATAGCTCAATAGATTAAGCCATTCAAGAAGTAATATCATGGTAAACCATTTCATCATCCAGAGAAGTGCAGTATAGTTTGGAATTTAATGCCTGTTTTTCTCTATTACAAAAAAATTTGGAAATTGGTACCTTTTTCTTAAAAAAAAGGCATTTTAGTCACTGATTTGCATGTTCTGAATGGAACAATGAAGTTCAGTATCATAGAATCTATACACGGTAAATTGCATTAAGCCACTAATTAGCAGTTTCTTAAGCTATACCTGACACATATTGAATCTATGACACTATTAAGAAAATTATAAGTTCTGTGGAAACCAAAATTAATTTCTTTCTTCCTTTCACTAACAGTGAAAACCAAGGACTGGTGGAATTTCACCCGTAACAAACTATTAGGAGAAAGGCTTAGACTTAATTATTAAATAAAGAGGATGATTATCGTACTCATTTTGGTTAATTGATTGTATCTGGTGAATCGGTGTTCACAAGTCTAAAATTATACAACCTAGTACTTAAAACAGAAAACTAGAAAGCTAGGGCAGTGAAGGAAACATGGCAAGATTAGTGAACAGATCATCTTCTTGAGGGCTGTCACAGAAAATTGGTAACATGATTATTGGAGTCCATGAAAGACCAAGACCAAGCTGAATCCAGTAAAACATCTAGCAAAATGGCCAAGCAAGCATTTTACAGGCTCCATTCAGTGCTGATATGGCTGTAGTCTGTCATATAAAATCCGAACTCTTCTCCATCTTCTATTCATTGGTGTGTCCTGAGCAGCTGGAATTTGACAGTGATGACAGTGCTTTCTCTTAGCCAAGTTTTTCAAAATCACTTCCCCCGTCTTTATGAAGAATATGGTAATTTGCTCATGTTTCCATGGAGGAAAGCTAATATTTAAATTCAAGGCAGTATAAACAAGCAAGTAAAAGAAGTGGAACAACACTGACCACTCAGTTCCATGCCTGCCCAAATGTATCCCCACAATCCTCTGCATTAGAACAGAGACTGAAGTGATCCACAATGTGCTACCTAGTATTCTTATTAATGCCAACCTTCATAAGCAGTTGGAGTATCACTGTCCATACCGAATTTTTCTGATGCCTGTTTCACTTTTTTTTATAGTGGCCTACATATTTTGTGTCTCCTTATTAGGATAATATCCCACATTTATCCTCTGCTCTTTCACTGAGTCATCTACACAGGTAATCTGACAGATGAATTGTGTATGGCACTGCTGTCAGTCTCAGAGATACAAATGTCTTTCTCCTACAGCCAACAATCTCAAGCCATTTAGCACCAAATTACGCAACAATAAGCAGAAGTAGTGCCGTACCTCTACCTCCCAAAGACCCCTACTAGCAATTACTATCTTCCTTTTTTTTTTTCTTGCAAGCTTTCAGATGGACAGCTCTGTCCACATTTTACTTTAAGAAAAGAGGCAGGTCAGCCTAAAAATCAGCACACTTACATCCTCCATCTTGCTTTCATACTGCTTTCCATAAGGCTGATAGCTTATTATAATTAACCTTCACCTTAAGACAAAACTCTTGGTAATACAAAGCACGTCATTTTAAAAAGCTATAAATATTTCCAGGAAAGCTGTATTTATGCGAACACTGCCATGCTAGGCAGTTGGACTTGGCAGTTCATGCATAGGTGGATTAAAAAGAAAGGGCAGGGAATGGGTCAGATGCAGAGGAAGAGCTGGTCACTTCATTTATTTACCTAATCTGCT
This sequence comes from Buteo buteo, assembly GCF_964188355.1. Classification (NCBI taxonomy): domain Eukaryota; kingdom Metazoa; phylum Chordata; class Aves; order Accipitriformes; family Accipitridae; genus Buteo; species Buteo buteo. Next base: position 43,743,495 of record NC_134174.1, read on the forward strand.
TGGCTATTGCTGGCCAAGTTTGCTCTTGGAACAATGAGAAAGGCCAATTAATTTATCAATCTGTACTCCTCTCTGCCATAACATATTTTCCCCTTGCCAACAAAAAACGTGTCCATTATCAGCCAGGTCCCTGTCCTCCCAGGCAGCTCGTGCAGCTGTATAATTACACTTCTTCCCTTGACAACTTGCATGATTGTTTTCCTAACAGTATATTACTTCGTTAGTACTTTCCAATATACGTTATTTTTAAACTGTCACTTTTGCCCAACTCATCCCAATTCGCACTCGTCTGTTTATCATAACAATCATTAATAACTGTCACTCCACGCCATCAATTTAACGAACTCACTCCCTCATTAGCATGTTCTAGCATTTGTTCCGTAGAAAGGCTGATTATTTTCTACAACAGGCCAAGCCAATTACTTTAGTGAAATGGAATCACATTAATCAAAACTTAACAAGGTGGCAAATTTAAAGATATCAGATTGCAAAAGACAGCATAACTAATATGTCAATGTCAGAGGTACTACGTAGGTATGCAGCAGCTGTACTAAATATATCTTTTCACGAAGACCACATGAATTTTGACATTTCATATGATCTGACAACTACCAAAGTGATATTAGAAGGCTAGAGGCTGGGCTGAGCTGCTCCCAATGACTTCTGTAGATTCTGGCAAGGGCAGCAAAGAAAGGCAAAGAGGAAGGAGAAAAAGGAAATGGTGACCACATATGTCCATCCACAATGCCTGGTAGATGGCACTTTATCATGTCCCTCTATGCCAAGACATTTTCTTTTACACTTTAAATGATGATGCTCATCAATTATACCCCGACAGCTGCATTATAACCAGCCATAAACATGCAACATCCAGCAGTGTGAGAATATGCTGACACAACAAATACATATTAGTTTTCACCTTTTGGTCTACATTGCAGAGATGATCGAACATTCTTCCCACAGCATCTTTTTCCTTTTAAAAAGAAAGCTGAAACTTTTACCTTTCTATATTACTTCTTTAAAAGCTTTTAAGTTAAATAAAAGAGTCTGCATACTAAATCTTCACACAATCCATCAGCTCAACCATTTTTAAATATACTGGGTTCTATGCAGCAGCAGAAGGTAAGCACTCACCATTAGACCTTACAAGTTTGGACAGGAAATTACAGCTTTATTAAACACATCTGAATGCTCTTTAGTTTTCCATACAGATCGTAGCAAATGCTCATGGCTCATTTAAAAAAAACATATATTTATTTTAAAAGTGGGGCAAAATATCCCAAGGCTTACAACTTCTGTTGTGTAATATTATTGGGCTTGGTTATATCATACAGTTCAAGAAATTGCACAGTGATTCATTTTTTACAACTTAAATAGCTAGTTGCTTCAGTTGCCAGGTTGAACATGATAAATGTATATGATAAAAAAGAACAAAGAGTAGGGCCAGTTCATATAAACCTACTACATTAGTCAATGTATTAACCCATTCCTTTCTAATTGTTGGCATTTTAGTGTTCATCATGAACAACTTTGCTAACTTCAACCTGTACTCTATTAAACATTTGGATTTGGACAAATTTACGAGCATACAAAGAATTCTTCATTTTCATTAACCTCTAAACTGCCAGAACTTTTAGAAGGCAATGTTAAGCCATCACCAAATTTAAAATCAGAGGAAAGCAAGACTAAAAATGGACCTCAAAAGATCAAAGATCATCTCATCCATTCCATACTTGCAGATATAATCAAGTTTATGCAGTTTGCAGTCAAAATTAAAAAAAAAAAAAAAAGAAGAAAATAACTCTCCTGAGAAGTTGCACTCATCTGCCTATTCCCATGTTTAACAGTATTTATTGTGAGAAAATGTCTCCTTCAATTCAGCCTATATTCCTCCTGCCACAACATGAGCATTATTTCTTATTCTTCTTCTGGTGAATCTGCAAAAGAGTTATTAAGAAAAGGCAGTGGTCATTTTTCACATACTTGCAGGCTTATATACTTCTTCCTCCCAATACATAAACCTATCCAAACTTTATTTTTTTCCATTTCACTTATAACAGTCAAAAATGCCATTTTGATTTCTAAGATAATACTGTAATGCAGATACTAAAGTAACTAGGATTTTTGCCAAAATGTTAAATTAACTCCCTGACACACTTAGCCTGCTTAGAAAAACTTGTCCCATATGATATCAACTGGTATTTATGGTTCATTATTTCTAATTAAATTCAAATGACATGTTAATATACATTACACCTTTACCTGAGAGGTGTCATAACCTAAGATTTAACTGTAGGGTGAATTTATCAAGAAACACCAATTGTTAAGGTTGATACAAGTATTTCTTAAAAACAAAACAAACAAAAAAAAAGAACAAAAAAACCCCCAAAAAACCCCAAGATTTATTACATTTGAGAGCACAAGTGTGAGAGACAAGAAGTACAGATGGTTTCAAGGGGCACTTTGCTGATACAACTAAAACTCTTTCTCTGCACATAATGAAACATTCTTCTCTTTTAATTGGTATTTTTATGATTATAGGAAAGTGAATAAGCTCAATAAAAAACAGAAACTAAACCACTATCTTGTTACACACTTAAGAAGACATCAACAGATTTACTACATCTCTCATTCTGGATTTTCTTAATCCAAGACAACCTATACCTATAGCATTCCTCATCTCAAAGGACTTCAGCAGGTCCCAACTAAAATACTTCATCCACCATCAAAGTGCAACTAAGTATGGCACTTAACACTGTAAGACACCAATATCTAACAGTTTAAGAAAGAAACAGTCATAATATATTTTATAGTTAGCCAAACTCTAAAAAAAATTGGGCTCTGATAAAATGCAGTTACTCTATCTGAAGCATCCATGACTCTAGAACAGAAGGACCTGACATGTTGGAGTAGGGGGAGAATTCTCAAAAGCCCATATGAAAACATGTTCTTTATCAGCACTCTAATAGTACCAACGATCCCCAGCCTCTGAACAAACTGTGGTGCAGCAGTAATTGCAACATACGAAATACCAACCTGCAAGAACACTGAACCCTCTGGGCCAGACTTTTCAAGCATTTGGGTGCCTAATTGCCATGGATATTGACTAAGAATCCATTTCATTATAAGTTAGGGCAGATAATCTGCCCCAGGTATTATGTATTAAGGCACCGACTGGAAGGCTTTTCTATAGCTTCACTATGCCCAGGTAGAAGAGAAACCTGTATCACTGGAACAATAAGTGTAAGTGCCTGTATTCTTGTGAAGGGATTTAATTAAAGGACTTTATTAACAAGAACTAACCCTTTATACCACCCATATAACTAACTTCTATTTCAGTTGTTTCTATAGACAACCTATAGCACACAGACATCAAATCGACAGCATGAGGTTAACCTAACTATTCATTGCCAAATACCAGCTGAAGCAGAAGCAGACTAGAGGCCAGGCTCAGCAAGTGCTGCTCCTGCCCACTGCTGACGTTCCACTCCTCCCTGTGCCAAGGCTGTAACAGGGACCTTTTCTATTTCCACCGCCATCCAACCACCAATCTGCTTAAAGAAATACTCCATTTTCCTCAAGCAATAACTATCACCATGATAATAACAAAAAGTACATTGCCCCTTTTCTCCACCATTCAATACAGAACTTTTAAAAAATATTACTTCAAGGTTTGAAATGGATGTTAAAATGACAGTCTACATTAAAATAATGGATAAATGTCTCAAATTACTATCACTAATGACTGTCATTGAACTGTATTTTATTAATTTTGTTATTGCTTAGAAGACACCCTCCAAAGCAATACATTTGTATATTTTTTCCTCTTGGCTATCTTATTCTTTCATATCAATTAATTTCCAAAGATGACAACTTGAGCTACTCTTTGTAATGGTTCTCACTTTGTATGAATAAATTATGCATAACAATATAGCTGCCTCTGTTCACAACCATTCAAGACAGAATATATTCTCATCTGATATATAATAATCTGGAATTGACCTGCTAAGTATAAAAGTAAATAACAAACTTCTCTACCACAGATTATGCTAAAAGCTCCATTGTCATCCATTCCTGTGCGTCAGAAGTGCAGCATTAACAGACACTTGTCTTTTTTAAACCTTACACTATGAACACTGGCATCTTTGAACCACTTCCAGGAAAGATGTGGTGTACATATTAAATGAGCATCATGAGTATGAACATTACAGCAATTGAAATAAAATTAAATTTCTGGATTCTGAATGCTCTAGTTCTTTTAAAATACATGTAAAAATTTAGCTCCTGCCTTTTCACCGTGTGCTGCATACTGTGTCTAAGATTAATCCCACAGGAGTTTTTTTATTTTCTATTCTGCCTATCTTTCATCTTCACCCCAGACTAAGCAGATGGATGTGAATTCAAAGTTTTCTGATCTTTAGCACAAGTTATGGAGGGTTATCTTTGGCTGTATATCTTTCTGCTGGCAGCACTCCCTTGGTGATGAAGGATTAACCACCACAGCTGTCTCTTCCCAGAATGATGCAGTGCAGCGCTCCTCAACACGACAGCATCACTTAATCTTAATGTCCGCTCTTCCAGCGCAGCCGCGCAGGACAAAGCCAATCAACATCAGATGCCACCAAGATGGACCTACTGCTTGGCCCTGGAGTCTTTCACCCTCGCACACCTATTAATCAACATCATCCAGCCCAATCCCAGTGTTCACTTCTTTCAAACCACAGTTAAACTAAGCCAGGTTTTATATTAACTGACTGAGAGATACAGAAATCTAGCCAGAGATAAAGTATGCATACGCAGAACTATAGAGAAAATTCAAATCAAGTTTTAAACCTCCTTACTTACAAAACAAATGTGTTTATTGTGTTTTAAAGCGTAACTACCTGAATTTCTCTTTTTTATGTATTGAAACTCACTAATAAGAAAAGCTGCCTCTTATCTTTCATGCCTTTAAAGTCTTAAGAGGGCATAACTACAACATCTTGAGCTTGATGTTTTTATTAGGAACTGTGCTATCCCACAAATACAGAATGCTCATAGCTAAAAGTTCCTTAGTCTCAAACAAACACTTCTGCAGAAGCATATTATCTTGCCAAGATTTATTTTCTCTATTTTAACCTATTGTATGCAGACTGTTTAGTATTTTCTCTTCTTCTATCTACTCCCCCCAGTTCCAGAGCAATTATAACATAGTTGCTTCCTTTATTCCCTGCCCCCCCTGCTTTTTAAAGCTAGCAAGTTCTCAACAGCAAATGCAATAAACCAGTAAATTATAGCTAGAGTTTACTAAACAAATGCAACCTAGTTAAATTTAGAAAAATCTTCACTTTTGCTTACATTTGCAATTTTACTGCTGAACTACTGGTATTTCTTACTTATGCAACATTAAAATGTATAAGAAATCCTCTTGTGTGCTATATGCAGCAACTACTCTTGATTTATAATACCCAATTTAGAAAAAAACCCCACAACTAAACCTGATTTAAATCACAGATTACTCTGTAAAACACAGCAAGGAACTATTCCAAATTCTAAATGTAATTTAAACATATTTATATTTTACAGTGATATATTTTTCCCCCATTCCTTGTCTTACTACTGTAAACTTTCTGTAATTATATAAGCAATTTCCCTGAGGTCAGAACATTGATCACAGTTATATATTGCTCAAGTATTACAAAACATAACTTGCAATAAAATATTGCTGGACATCACTACATAATTTCACACAAAGAACTGCAAAACTGAAGTTCAAGAGTGCTGAATTTGGCAATGGGGTGTTTTCAATAGATTATTCATTTCCTCCTTACTCCACCATTAACTGATTATTGTTGAAATATCACCAAAAACATTAAGTTCCCACATAGAGAAATGTATAAGAGGACAGAGTAAGCAGGGAAAGCATATGAAACAGTTTAAATGGGAAGCCAAAGCATGCGATCCCTTTAGATTATTCGTTTCCTTCATTGCAATGTTATTATATCAGTCACCCCAGAAAGTGTCACATTGGTGTAATACACTGGGAGGGCTCACAGCAGAAAAACCCCACAGGAGCACAGCTCAATTTTTAATGTTTCTGGTTGAGTGAGAGTTCTCACACACTTAATGAGAGGAGAGTTCACAGCTCTCAATGCACTATGCAAATAGATGTTATTTAGGAGCAGTTAGTGTTGGCATGTTGCACAGCTGAGCTGACGCACCAGTCACTGAACACTAGTTAACAAATGCAAGGCTCCCCTTCGGGAAGTTGCTTATAAAAAAGGGAAATGAAGAATTGAAGATAAAGAGAAGGATATTGTAGTTCACTGGGCAAAAGCAGTGGTAATAAAAGGCTGAAGAGCAGCCATTCACTACTTACATTATACAAACACAGCAAACTGCAACTGTGAGCATTTGCTTTGATACTGATCTCAAGTAGGTTTGAGCAGGTTTGGTTCATTACCTATATGGGGAGTTCTCAGAGAGCGTTCAGGGTCATCCAAAGAGATTAGCAATGCACACTTCCTCAACTAACTTTGCAATCTCAAAATTATAAACCATGATCACCTCACGGTACCTGTCACCTTGCTGCAACCAAAGCAACCTAACTTGTAGATAGATGCACAAAACAAAGGCTCAGTCTATGCAACAAGCCACTGTGGAGACTGACCGAATTTCCCAATGGGCAGTGGGGTCCTGCAGGCCCTGCTAAAGGTCAGCACAAGTTTTCATCGCTTTCTGGAGATCATGCCACTCAACTTAAAAAAGACAAAAGTGACTGTTTCCAGCAGTGCCACACTGCAATGCAGTCTTGTGCAATGTTATGTCTCTCAGTTCTGGGAAGCAAATACGTTAGGCAGATTCCTCTTCCGCAAAAGGATCACAGAAAACTGTACTCTGAAAAAGGAACGAAGATGACAAACATGCACGAGTTTCAAGTGAAGCAGCTTGGAACTCCCTTCTGTTAACTAACGCAAATGTATGAATGCCAAATTGAAAACACTGCTGGTAGCAAGAGAGTCGGATCCAGCCTTCAAATAACAAAGGAGAAATCCTCACAAATCTCCAGAGTATTTAAGGACACTTACTTTTCAGAAAAGTTACCTATTCCCAAAAAAGTGGAATGCTAACACAGTATATTACAGAACACAACTTCCGTGTTACACAAAGATCAAAAAGACTGTCTTGAAGTCAGGGTGGGTTGGTGCTAGACCTGTGAGCTTCATTAGCTAGCAAGGCTCTCCACGCTTCAGAAGAGTTCATGCAGGCTAAGTACCAGCTCATTTCTTCAAGCACTGCAGTCACTGATTTCAGGTACTATGTTGATCATGTCCGATATCCGCTAGTACCTGAATAGGCAGCACACCATCTTTAGAATAGAATAGTAATATTCCGTTGACTGACATGCCATGAATAAACACTGATCAGAAAACATTAATATCTGTCTTTCAAATCACAGGTGACTTTCTGCTAGAGAGTTTACAAAGGAAACAGGAGAATCTGCCAGTGAAACATTGAAAATTCAATCAGCATTTGAGAATTTTCAAGTGCAGCTTTCTTCTAAGAATTTAAGAATACAAGACCTTTTCCTCCAGACTCTTCCTGAAAGATGCTGTTGACTCAACACAAAGCTACTACACAGAAAACGGACAGATCTCTTCTTCAACCATGTCTCAAAACCAACAGTCCCAAACTAAGTTTTGGCAGACTTTAGCTCTCTCTAAATATGCAAGTCCTGGTTTCGTAAACCCTCTAAGCTTTTCTTCCTCATTGCAAATCACATCCCCAATGTTTTACATATCTATTATTGCCAGCAAAGATGACAATACAGGAATAGCAGCAACAATGCAGTAGCTTTTTTTGCTTTTTTTGCCTCTCAACACAAAAGTGAACACATTTTAAATACTGAATAGAATTCCCTGCAGCCATCCAGCTTTGTAGCTCCAGATCTCTTTTTAGGTCAAGTGTATTTTATTTTTCAAGCCAGCCAAAGTCATGTTATGAGCATAGTGTAATGTTTTTCAGATATGTTTCCACCATAAATTTAATATCTTAATTTCAAGTTCTGAAGTCAAACAGTTATTGACACACATTTAAAGACAAAGAGGCCTTTTGAAAACTGAAACCAGTAGAACAGAAAGAGAAGGATCTTAGAAAAACAGGGGACTAAAGTATCATAAACTAATCATTAAAAAAAACAAATACCAGATAAGCCAAAACAATACAGAAGTTTGACAAAATTATCCAAGGAAAAAGGAACAGGCTTTTTTCTTTTTAGAGAAAAATTTGAAATTATTCAACTTGCATCATTTGTCTATTAACTTTATCCACAAACAGCGACTGCCTGAAAGTACACAGTTAAACCAGGCCCCCAGCTCTTGAAAACAAGAATTTTCTGAGCATTTTTAGGAGGTCACACCAGAATTAAGATCTCACTTTCTGTCATAGTTTTCATGCTTAAGAGACCAAAACTGCCACTTGTGAAATCTTGTGCTTCCCTGGCACAATAGTCTCTTTTGCAGATGGTTGCAAGGGTTCATTGTCTGAAGGACTGACATTCAGGGAATATCTGAGGCAGTTTATGGATCCACTTGCTCCCATAATTTGAGGAAGAGCCCATAAAAGCCTCTGTTTCAGTAACCACTGAACAATTACTGCACAGAATTTTCAAAACTTCCCAAGTCACTTTGAAAACTGAGTTTGAAATCTTAAGTCCCAGACACTCAGGATATTTTACTGACTATTTTCTTTTTAAGAAGGCTGGGTTAAAAAAAAGGTGTTGTTACTATCAGACAGCAAACTTCAAACAATAAAAGCTCAGCATCATTATGTGACAAAAGGGGTTAACTTATCAAATCCCATTAAACTATAATCAAGGGCCTTTGTATTCAGCTTATGCCCCTGCTTGCATTTGTCAAGGGATGATAGCAGACGGCTTACAAACTCTCTTCTCATTACTAATTCATTTTTTCACACACCTGTTAATTATTAGCAGCACATAATTATTAACAAAAACCATGCATCAAAGAGGTTATTTGGATATATTGTCACCTACATCTGATTCATGCCAGTGGAGAAAACCATAAATATATTTCAATGTGCACATAAAATGGGGGGGGGGGGGGGGGGGGGCGGACCATGACTTGGGGGAGGGAAGGTGAGGCCAGCAGGGGGGGTGTGTACCATGCAGCTTTTCTGTTTTTTTAAAGAACAAGTTAAAAATCAATTACCAGGCTAAGCATTGTCTAGCTGTGCCTCCTCACCCAGTCTGGATCAACACTGTGAGAGTGCAGTTGTTAAAATTTAGTGGAAAATGAAAAAAAAAAAAAAAAAAAGAAACAAAACAAACAACAACAACAACAAAAAACAACAAAAAAGCCAAACCATAATTCAATAAATCAAGATTCTTGATGCTTGTAGCTATAAAGTGTCTAAAAGTGTCTAATACTGGCATTAAAAAAAACAAAACAAAACAAAGAAAACCACAAAACACCACAAAAAAAACAGAAGGGATTTTAACTCCAAAGTTCTGGATAAACTCCAGCACGGACAGTTAAACCCTCTCTATTACCTTTATGAAGTTTCAATTGCCAATAATGTTCCCTGTGTCTCATTATAACAAGATGCTGCAGTGGTCTCTGCTTAACATTGCCTCAAACAAATATAGCAAAGACAAGTTCTGTAAAATTAGTTATAATTTCTATAAAAAGCATATGGAGACCCAGTTATACTGCTTAAGATCACTGTAATTTATAAAAGCACTATGGAAAAAAAGACATTTTTAAATGTAACTGATGGCTATTAATCTCAAAATATCTCATCTTGTCAGGAACTTAAGGAAATACATAAAAGGGTAACCCACTGACAAAGGAAACATAACACAACATTTTGCCTCTATCCTTAGACTTCCACACTCTCTCCCAGCTTCAAAGGCTAACAAACTTTTGAGCAAGGCTTTCAGAAAAGCCAATGCTTTTAAAATTACCAATGCCATGAAAACCAGGTGGCCAAAGCATTTAGTGGAAATGGACCAAATTGTCATTCTTTGGGGAGCAAGAAACTTTAAATCAGCAGTGGATCAGGGGTGAATGAATGTGATCTAACATAGCTGGACATATGATATCGCCTTCCTGGAGCACCAAAGAACAGATCAGAGCTTCTTAAGAGGAAGAGCAAGACATCCAAGCGAGACATACTCACCATCTGTCAACAATGACATGGGGATCAATTCGGATCCCAATATTTGAAACACGGTGTAGGAGACTGTTGGATCTTTTCTAAAATCTACAGTTATTAGTAAGTACTTAGAGCACTCGCCATTCAAATTGTGCTTTTCTGCCTATCCTTTTAAAGAGAGATTCAGTATTTTCATTTGAGACATCACCATGCACTACAGTGCTGGTTAAACATCCCATAAGTCTGAGTAAGCTTTATTCTGCCATTGTGTAAATTCAGATCAACACTTTTCTAAACATAGCTCAACTGGTAAGCAAGAATGGTCAAGCAAGCAATTCCAGTAGTGTTTTCCCAGAAATAGAAAGAATTTCACTGGTTAAATACAAAATTTTAATGTAAAAAACCCTCCTTTTTTATACTTATCTTTTGATACCCATACGCTATCACTGTAAGGAAACAAAAAAAGATAGTTGTATTGTCACAGCTATCTTCACAGTTGTGCAAAAAAAACCCAAACCAAACCAAACCAGAAGTCTCCAGAAATTTGATATTACTTGTAACATCCAAGTTTGGTTTTTCTTACAGTGCTTTTAACTTCCTCTCAACAGAATTTTTAAGCTCAGGTTTAGTGCTACATAACCATTTTCATATGGTGTCTGAGCAAGTTTGCCACTGTCCACACAACACTGCATGAAGGTAACTTAGAGAAGTGTTGTGCTTAGAAAACTAGAAGTATGCCATGATTTTGTCACTCCCTACTTTTCTGTCCTTAGGGCTATTCATATTAATCAGCCAGAGCTCTCTACAGGAAAAGTTCATTAACCTCTGATTTTTCAAAGGCATTGTAAGAAATCAAAACATTTCAGATACATAAGAATTAATTTTTTGTGATTAAAATTGCTATCAGCGTATTAAACTTGGCAGGCAAGTCTTTAATCGGATGCTATAACATTAAGTTTTATCGGCAGCTGAATTGCTTCTCTAGTTTTTAGCCCAAATCCTTTCAGATCAGACAGTCTTTAGTACAAACTAACACATACAAAAAAAAATTCAAGAGCCCAAGGATTCAGCTGCAGGGAAAATAATCAACATTAAGAGAGAAGATACATTTTTTTAAAAAGTTTATTCAAGATGTATATTAAAAGGTTCGTGCAAACCAAATCTAACGCCTCCAAATTCAGCTTCCTAAACATTTCCTCATCTAGAAAAGAATGCACAGAACATTATCTGCTGCCAAAAGCTGAGTGCTTTCCTTTTTAGTCACTTGTAATGCAGTTCCTTAAGGTAGTGTGGTGCTGAATATTAGGACAGTTAATGTTCCTTGTTGAAAAAGGAGACAAAATCCAGTCTTACGTAGCATGAATAAAGGACTCTCTTGCCAGTCTCCAAAAGGGAAGAAGGAAAGTAAGCCCTTAAACCAATCCTGTTTTAACACTAAATAGTGATAGAAAAAAAATGAATAGGGGATAATCTAATTTCATTCTGAAATAAGAAGGAGTTAAAGTAAAACATATCACAACAAAATTAGAAAAAAACATATAGCAAAATAACAACAATAAAAAGAAAATCTCTACTGACCAAGCATCTCTTCTCCACAAAATACCCCTAGCTATATTTCGGGTTTTTTAAAGACATTCCTGTTGAAGTGTTAAGGAAAACTGAAATGAACATAGTTCTTTCAGTTGTCTATTTACATGAAAGGAGTGTTTTCGCTCATTAAAATCTAACTTGCAAGGACAAAAAAAGTTTAAGAAATTAAAATGTCTTCTTTGTTCGAAAGCCTTACCAGTTCTGTTCTTAATGATTTATTTAAATAAAGTGTTAAGTAGTAGGTGTTAATAAAATTACACGTGATAAAATTACTATTCTTTTAAAATCTGATCTGTAATAAATTTTATAAATTCTGATTGCTAGTTATTCAAGCCATCAAGGCTTTGCCAACAATAGCCAGCAGAGGTCTATTACTGAAGTAGTATTAATATAGACATCATCACCAATTCAAAGCAGATAATAAAGGACTGACACATTTATTATCATTATTAATTAACAGTTTTCTGAGATGGAATTAAATCAATATGCTGCTCTGATATCATTTTAACTAGTTATGCAAATCAAACATTTAGAGCCCATGAAAGGATATAAATGCCATTCAAAATTCACTTCACACTTATTACTGTAATATCAGAACTTTCAGGCTTTGCTAGTAAAAAAAGGACTTAATGCTCATTTAATTACACTCAGACATAAAGCTTATGGAATGAAAGTTGAAATAGCTGATTAGTTAGGAAGTCACAGTAAGGCTATAACACTAGGGATAGACAATGAGATAATAATGTGAAAATGCAGAGCTTTTGCTCAGAGTTGTTCTGGCAGATCCTATTAAAAAGAACAATGACATGTGTAGGAGAAAATGTTTTAAAATTACGAAGTTGAAGAATCTTTCCTAAAGCTAGGAGAAAAAAGAAACCATTAGCTGTCACTTATATAAATAGAAAAATGCTATGTTAAATCATGTAACTTTTTTTTTAATTATGCGATTACAATATTTAATCTTTTAGATGTGAAATTTTAACTATTTGCGTAAACAACATTAAAGAACCTTCTTTGTCAGAATAAGATTTTGATACACTTGCTAGCAGAGAATTAGCAACAAACAGCCTAGCAAAGGGATCCTGACTGATGCCATTGGAGATGACAGCCTGACAGATTTAAGAGCCTACAGTAAGGTCAGCATTGAGACTGAGCTGGCTAGCAATGGCAAGCCCTTGAATAATCACATTGGCCAAATGAGATCAGGTTCTAGTCAACCCCTCCAGCACCATGAAAAAAGAGCATCTCTGAGAAGCCCTCATCACAAGGCAAACCAGAGGTGGCTGATAAAGAAGAAAGGAAGAGGACCCAGGAGTCTTTTTATCTTGTGCATCTTTGATCTTTGGTCTTGCACATAAAGCACAAGAGCATTGTGTATGAATGCCGTTTTGCCAGTGTGAAGTACATCCTTCACTCTATCCACAGGAGACTTTAACAAGGTTCCTGGCAGCTCAGGATCTCACAAGTTCTATGCAGTCTGCAGTGTAGAAGACACTGAGAAAGCTTGCATTTTGCCTGTTTGCTGTGAATATCCATCAAACCACAACATTTTTCAAAATGACTACAGGATCTTTACCCAGATTTTTCCTGAAGATGTTAAGCCTCTCAGCTTTGCTAACTGCACATCTGCCTGACTTTCACAACACTACATTGGGCTTGAAGCTTAATATGGAACTTAGTAGAACTGCGGGAGAGGGAGGGAAGTGACAGACTTCTCACTTAAAGCAGTGCCTAACTTTATCATGTTCACAAAACGAAAGCTTTGGCAACCAGGGAAGATTTCTCCATTCAGTATGCTACATACTCCAGGGACAATGCTCAGCCTGAGTCTTAAAATGACCAGTCACAGAATAGATTTATTTGCTGGAAAAAAAGGATCTCTTGCTCACTTTGGTAAAGTAGGACTTAGAGGATGAGGTAACATTTTTAGGAGGCTTAAAGGCTGGATCAGGAAGGCAACAGACAAGTAAGGTAACTCAGATCTTATTGTTCAAAATAATCATGAATTAAAAAACAATGCATACAAGCAAAAAGGTTGGAATTTTATGAAAATGGTAGAAAAGCAACTTGCAAGATTCCTACTATTACATTAATTAACTCAATATCCAGGTAACTGAAATTACTAGGCTTGCTAAATCATCTGACATCAATCAATAAAGTGAGGGCAATACCATGTTCTGTCACAGGTAAGGACACAATTGAAGTCTCATCTCCACATTCTTTCCTGAAGCATTTTATGGTTAGTGAGAAGCCTTGCTAGTAGCTAGAAGAAAATCTAGTCCTATGAACTGAAGACAGGTGAGTTAGCATTCTTCACAGAGGAACGCATTCTGGTTGACATCACAGAATTTTGTAGCTGGCCAGATCACTAACTTTCAAATCTACTTGGAAAAAAAAGTTCTCTTTTTTTTGCACTGCCTGTACTACAAAAACAGAACATACCATCCTGTGATGAATCACTTTTTGCACCCTACCTCAAAACATGTACTTTAGGCACTAAATATCCAAATTACATGTCCGGAGTGCACTCACAAGCCTAAATAACTGCTCACCAACCTTTTTTCCCTGTTCAACAATACTGCAGCAGGAGAAGTCTGTCAAACACCAGTCAAACTGTCTGATATCCTGGATCAGTTATCAGGTGAAGAGTGCACTACAGACAGGAGGAAGAGGAAGCAACCTAGCAGTGCCCCTTTGAGCACACAAAGCAGTCTAAACAAAAGCCTTTTTAATAGCATATAATTGGAGTATTTTACTTGCCAATGATCTGGGGTTTCAAAATGATTTGGGTTAGATGAGACCTTCTTACCAAAGCATTTCCTAAAGGCACTCTTACACCTGCTAGAGTCCCCAGAAAGAGTGGTATAAATATTTGCTGGCTTTATCTCTGGTATGGAATGGGAAAAACAACTTTTTCAAAATCCACAGCTCATCACCACTTTGAAAGTAGAGCTATAATTATCTCAACAGTGAAAATTATTAACAGCTGCTTAATTTGGAGGCAGTGAAAGGGGAAAGCTTTGCACCATACAAAGAACTGGAACAGCTGGGTAAAGTCTTACCTACCTTTAAAAATGCCATCAATCCTATAACAGACAGTCAAGTGATAGCACCTTTGTGACAAATACTTTATGTCTATTGCCCTCAGCTCTCTAGTGCCACGTAGCAGCTCAAGAGGAGGGAACAGTTTGTCACCAGAAAGGTTGCTGCTATGCACTACCAGTGTTAGGCTGAGACCTAAGAATCTAAAAGATTTTTTTTTTTTTCAGTAACTGGGGTGGGGGGATGTTGCTAAACAGAATAGCTATCAACTAAAGCCCTTCTCTGAAAGAGGGGAACAAAGCAAATAGACTATTTTGACTGCAGACCCACTCCTCAAGTAAATTCCAAATTACTCTCATAAGTCATAAAGAAGCACTGATACAACCATAGCTAGAGAGCTCAAAATAAGAATGAAAAGGAGGGGGGGGATTTCTAAACTCAAAAGAACATGATGAAATTCGAAGACTGGCTTGCAATAAGAGTAAAGTTGTGTTGCTCCAGCCTCTTTGCTGAATTTAACACAGTACAGTGTCCGAAGAGATGCAGTGCAGCAGAAGGAAGCAAGGTGTTTCACTCAAGCATCTACATGAAACTCTGGGTTGGCAGAGGGAAAAATAATCTTGGTAAGTATGGGGATTATCTTCCTCAAAACTCTGTGTTCCATTTCAAAGTGATATTTCCTTTAACAGTCCAAGAGACAGAAGAGTGAAGGGAAATGCAGCAGGAATGGGCATTTGCAGTAGATTGCCAATACCCAGTGTAGGAATCTCACTGCAACTGTTTACTTCTCCCACCTTCACATCAGAAAAAGGGGGAAATGCTTTTCTCTGGGCACGCTTCCCTCCAAGACGACTTTCTCACAGAAAATTGGCATAGGAAATGTGGTATTGTCCACACAAGCCGAAAACTTATGTTGTTAGTTCTGAAGGCTTTCATCTTGCAAGTTCCTATTGTTATAACAAAAACAGTAGGTAATAGTTTGGTAGGAAAAAGAGGAGTTGAATTTTGCATGGAAAGATGGCAGAGGGAGTACATACACTGCAGTAATTGTACACAGAAAAAAACACTACAGGGTTGGGGTTTTTTTATTCATAATGTTCCACTCAGTTCACAATCAAATAGGATATTAGCTGTATAAACACAGGCAAATAGAGGCGTCACTGGCACTGAAGAAGTAATAATCTTTCATCAAAAAGAACAAACACCCACCCGTCCCCGTTCCCCCCCAAAAAACCAAAAGACAGGCAAACAAAAAACCTCAAAGGACCGCAGAGCTGTGCCTCTCGACTCCTAAGAATCCCATTCAGCCAGCTATCACTTCTGCACACAACAGTAGATCCAACACAAGTGAAAGAGTGTTTTAGTACAAAAGCTTCTCTAACCTAGAAGGTCAAGCTTGCTTAGGTCAAAAGGGACAATGAAATGCCATATCTTTTCCTATGACTCAGGTTTCATTATAAGACCACCACTCCTTGAGTAATCATTCAGCTTATCGGGTAATTCTTGGCAAAAAAAAGGCTCCGAACTGGAACAAATCGGAGTACTCTGGCCAACACTAAAGTATTGGCAGAGCTGAATGCCAAATGCAGCAATTACTCTCAATACCTCTGGTCTAGGTTGCTTGCGAGCTCAGTCATTTTCTCATATGAGCACTACATTCACTGAGCAGGAACAAAAAAAATCCTCCACCTCCAAATGAAGCCCACAAGCTTCCTCCTTTCTCCCTTCCCTCCAATCCAATCCCTTCAGGCAGAACTGAAAGGAAGGGAAAAAAGACAGATGCACAAAGTCAAAAATTCAGCAAACTACTAACCAAAAATAGCCTGGGAATAATATTATGGAAAAGATTTTTTTTTAGATCACTTGTCTCTCACAGTAGTCATAAAATATCAGATACCTTAACCCCCTAAGAAAGTAACACAAAGTTTCCATCCATATTGTATCTTCCAGTTTAAAAATTGTGATACTTGCAAGCTACTCAGCATTACATTAAAAAGTATCCACCTTAGTTATATTAGCTAAAATTGAACTAACACACTTTCAAATATTCAGATGCCCAATTACTAGATGTTATGATGATTAATCTGTAAAACAGAGAACAGAATTCCTGAAAGGACAGCTCAAAGAGATCATCCATCAGCCAGTCAATCTGTCAAAGAGTTTAAGGCATTACTTTTGAACTCCTAAAATTTGTCAAAGTAATTTTAAATAAGGACATTGAATTTCATCAGTATTTATGGGTATTTTTTAAAACTTCACTAACATCAATTGCTTAGCATGCTTGCTATCCCTGTTAAAGTCTCATCAAATCAAAGCCTCTAGAAGAAATCATAGAAGACTCACCCATACTCTCTCAAAATCTAAAAAATGTTCACAATTAACTTTCCAAACTCAGTCTTCTGTGATGACAAAGCACTGACCTTCCAGGAAGCTTGAGTAAGGAACCAGTAATGAGAACAGGATTAATTGAGTGAAGAAACCAAGAAATTATTCATTTGTAAGCCAATGAAGAGAAAGCCAGGAGGCAATAGAAACTAACCTGACATGGAGGTGGGAACCAGGATGACTTCAGTAGGAACCTAGGAAGTGGGAATGGTGAGGAACAGTTAGATGCAGGAAGGTAGAGAGGTAAAGTGTGAAGGTAGAAAGAAAAGCTTTCTGCTTCACTGTGTCTACTACATTAAACTCCATTCCAGATTCTGACAGAAGGGTTCCCAAGTTTTTATCTGCTGTTAACAAATACCTGTGAATTGACTGGTAGTACATGTCCCCTTTTGAACTTTTTTCTGCACCTACCCAACATGAAGGATGACAAGTCACACATGCCATTGTTACAGTCCCTCCAGTGATATATCCATTACACAGACTCCAACTCTGATAAAGAAGCATGCAGTGGTGCAATCTTTTATTACTTTCAGTTTTCTTTTTTAAAAAAGGAGAGCACTTAGTTACCCATATCTGTGTTTGCAACTGTGGCTGCAAAGTCAAGATAACAGAGTTTTGGCTAAGCCACAGGGAAGATTTCCAATAAGGTAGAAAACTTGAAAAAGAAGTTTTAAAAAAAATTACTATAGGTTGCATTACAGGGATGCAAGATTAATATTTCTTTATTTATAACTGCTTGGCCTACCAACCTTACAGTTGTCTGCAATTTCAGAATGGGGATTATTCCCAAGCATGATCATCTATCTTAGCACTCATGTGCTGGTTGCTTTCTGAGAGATGCTGCAACATCACTCAATGATACATCCTGCCCACTCAGGATGCAAACCTGAAAACCACAGTATGGCTGAAAGCTACCTTAATGATAACAAGGCATTATTATCATTAAGCATTGGTCACTCTGCACAGCAGCTCTGCACTAGCTATCATTTGGATCACCCTTTCTCTATGCATTAATGCATTTCTCCATTCTTCCTCAAATAAAACACAATCCAAAACAGCAGTATTATCTAACTTATGTTTCATTTTGAGTAATTATTTTGATATGGCCATGTTACTGAAAATAATTCTCTTTATAGTATTGCAATCCAGAGAAATAATGTTAGCAGATGTACTCGTCAATAATCATAAAACAGTAAATTTACCTGGATTCCTGTTCCTTACATGATCAAGCAACTTAAATGTTAGTATAGTAAAGCCTCAAGGTCAACGTGAATGCCAGTACCATCATCCCTGGTTCACAGATAGAGAACTGAAGCATAGGCAGGTTAAGTAACATGCCCAAGGTCAAAGAAAAAAAAAAAAAAAAAAAAGGAATATACATGAAGACACAGCATCCACCTCCTATTTCTCGTGCTGTCATCACAAGAGGCCATTTTTACACACAAGAATCAGATTTTTAATGTAATTCTAGGGAGTAGTTAGTCTTCTGATTCCTTACATAAATTTTAATGGTACAGGCACTTCATGGAGTCTGTTACTCCAGCTAGATTATTATTAGTCCTGCTTTAGTAAAGCAGCAGCAATATGATTCTTCCCTGACAAGAAATACCAGCATAATTTATTGCATTATTACTCCTCTGAACTGAAAGCAATTAATTACCTCCAGCAGGATGCACAAGTGAAAATTCATCAGAGAAATGTGATGAAAAATGTACCTACTGCTTTAAAATAATAGGTGTTTAATGGTTTTTTGTTTGCTAGCTAATCTAGAGCATCTTATAAACAACTAAGGATTGGTTATCAGTTGCAAAACCAGTTTTTCCTCCCTTATATTATTCTATCATCCATAATCTTAGAGGAGAGGTAAAAAACTGCCACATTCATAACGAACAAAAAATCATATTTTTTCCCCCATTGTAAAATTGGTGGTATGTTTGTATGTAGACTACATGATAAAGTATGCATGGATTTATGTTGGTAGCACTTCTTTTTGTTATATACATATATCATAAAACCCAAACTAACAATTTTGCTGGAAAAGTTGACAAAGTTATTCTGCACTTGCACAACAGAGGACATTCCGATGTGTTCTATGGGAAAGAAATGCAAAGTATGCTTAAAAGAAAAGAGAAAAGATAATCTCACAAACACAAATTAGACTGTATTTCAGAAGGCTAGTATACTTATGTATCTATATATGCACCGCAAACCTTCCTTCAGGTTCAAAGTAACAGGAAAATAACAAAAGTGTGTTTTATGTTAATACATTGGGTGTGTACATTAAAGACAGACACAGAGCTAAATTCATTACATTTATTTCAGCTTTTCAGAATTATTCACATCTGTATGATTCAGTAATTGTTTTTTCTATAAAGTTATTGGAGTAATTTTGCTCTGTATATTCTCGATCAATTCCTCCTCTCAAGGGCACAGTTGAAAAGTGATATTTGAAAACGGTCCCTGATAGATTGCATGGTTAGTCAGCAGCAGAGACAAACAACCTAATCCAGCGCAAATTAGTTCAGCTGCCAGCAATAGTTTTATACAAAGATGTAAATTATGTTGTCAAAATCGGTCGCTTTCTAGCTTGCTGCTCAGCTAACAAGAAACCACTTTGGCTGATAAAGATGAACACTAAGCTTTTCTCGCTTACAGATTTGCAAATCTGCCACTTCAGCATTCTGCTAGCCACAAACAAAACCGGCCCATATAATTGCTTCCTTTTTTCTGCACCAGTATTTCTCTCAGTTCTATTTCTCTACACAAAAATACAAACAAAAATCATAAATAGAATTTGAAAAGTGTAATGGTCTTGAAAATTTTCTTTGAAAAAATGGCAACCAGGACAGCCACAATCACCTACTTTTAACATTTCCAGCAAAATTGTAAGACATGATAGTCCAATACAAATATCACCCAGTCATACCAATAGTTTAGGAGATTTACTGTATAAATGTGGCATTCGCAGAACTTCTGAACACAGCATAAATGTCTTGATAAAGGCAAAATACATGCATCTATTTTAATGTAAGCTAAAGTGTCTTTGAAACTGCTTTGGCTGACAATGGTCCATCTGTATCTATTACTTTGCATGTTGTTGTTAAGAGTAGAATATAAATATGCTATTATTACACCAATCTGCCCACTTTAAATGTAAGCTAGATAGATCTAACATTTGTATGAAAATAATAATGCATTATAACTGTAATTATATCCAGTATAAGTCAAATAAATAAATTATAAATTACAATTACCCTTTAAAGTTGCTAGTCACACTATTTCCTTTAAAATTAATTGCAGGTGCTCCTGAATGTTTTATTACAGCCCCAAAGTTGTATATTTCAAAGAACAGTACAGATGATTCCTGTTTATTTGTTAAATTAAAGCTTTGTTGGTAAAATTACAGCTTAATTAATATTATGGGTACTGTATAACAAAATAGTTTACCTTGTGCATAATTTATTTCCACATGCATATCTCAGTACAGACCCATTACAGCTCTAAGGCAGCTAAAATAAAATATTCCTCCTTTGCTGGCATTTTTCTAAATAGCATTTCACTAAATCAATATTATTCACTTGGTATTTTTAAAAGCAGTGTATCTTAATAATTACACAGCATTAGAGTAGGCAATAATTTCACTTGCTAAGCATATTAAATTTAGCAAACCATCAGTCAAATAGTTTGTTCTTCTTCAGAATTTGCAAGCAGAGAGTGATAGAGTTTGGAACCATGTTACTTTGGTATAAATGTCACATATAGTTTAAGACTGCGTATGTGACTCCCTAAGCAAGCACAGTGCCATATATCTTTATTAGTTTCATTGGTCAGTGCAGTGACCAGTTGTTTATACTTATTACACAAGACAAGGTGAACCATTTGGCACAGACCACAATCACGGCTAAAAACATATGACTTTGCAAAAAATAAAAATTATAGAAAAGGCTGCACACGGTGCTGTGTATGTATACTACCAGGATAACATTATTTATTTATTTTAATACTGTTTCAGGCTTCCAGTTTTTCAGATAGCCAAGGCAAATATCTTTTGGCTTTATTTTTTCCTTGATTTAATGTAATAATAATAATAATTTCACTACAATTCATCACTAGAGATTTCTTTAAAAAAAAAAAAAAGGAAATATATTAGTTAAGCCAACAGAATAATAATCCACAAGCTAGATGGATGTTAATTTTTTTAAAAAGTACTACACATAAACCACTATCATTGGGCTTTTTTCCTCGTAGAATATACTTCCTCCTCAGTGATTGGAATGTAATCAAATTGGTGATATATTAAAGCAAATTCATTAAAACAAATTACAGATTCAGTTATTTTTTCTTGCATTATTTTGATTACTGTATCTTGTACCGCCATGCATATGCATTTCTTTCATCACACCAATATAAAATAATTTGTCTCTAAAGGGAGGAAAGATTTGGTTCTTTTTCCCACAGCCATCTTTATTGCTATTTCAAGATAATCCAAAATATATTCTAAATTGTTCTTCCTGAAATAAGACTGCATACCTATGCCCAAGTGTTAAGAAGGTGGAAGGCCAAGATCAGAATAAGGAATTAAGTATGTATAAACACAGTTTCCTCTCTGAAAATCCCTGATAAACCAGCCCTAATTTTTAAAAGAATATAACTTCCATGCCAGCTGACTGATGTTCACCAATAGTCAGAAGGACAGAAGCAAATCTGGTAATAGTCATGTTTCAAGGATTTTGCCTTCCTGATGTTGAAAATGACAAGATTAACTGCAGGAAAGACTAAGAGTATAAAGTACACACTATTGTGTCTGGGGTAATCGCCTTATAATATGAGAAGCAACAGACAAGAGTCTGGAGAAGACAATAGGAGGAAAAAACAGAGCGGGGGAAATAAACCGGGTTTGGAGGGAAAAAGTAACAGAATAAGATAGCAATGAAGATTTAAAAGTGCATGACAGCACTCAAGAGTGAAGTCTGGGGGCAAAAACTACACGATTCAGGGGACACAACAACTCTAGAGACACTTGCAATACAGTCAGTGGATTTACGTTTAAGAGGTGTGCAATTAAATGGTTTCCCCAAGAATATTATAACACTTACCATGCCACAGAACCTGCAATAGTTATCTACAGAAGAACTGGGGCCTCACCTTGCCAGGCTACACTCGCTCAGCATCCTACAAAACTGAAGGAAAATCTGAACACATCGAAGAAAACCACTCAGCATGCTGAAAAGTTAGCAACTGCTTGCTCATTCTACACCACATTTTCAGGAAGGAAACACAAACTCTTATGTTGAGAGTGCATCTACTGATACATCAGGTCAATTCACGCACCAAACCCTCTTTCAGACACTGACAGATAGCTGAAATATACACCTTAGTATTAAGGCCTAAATGTGGTTCCAAATCCTTTTGCCAAAATCCAATATTGATACTGACTACAATCTCAATGAAAACATGTATTTGTTTACTAGACAAATCAGGAAAACAGAAAATAGACCAGAAACCAGAGAGCCCATATAACCATAGAGAATGTCTTTGTATGCCTATTTTTTGGCTCCAGTCAAGCCAGACACAGTGGTCATATCTGTAGCCTAGTAGTTTCAGTGGAAACTTCAACTTCGCAAAATTTCCACTAATAAAATCTAAAGTAAAATAGTCAATCTTCTAGTTTCTCCAGAAAAGTAATTAGCATAAATTTGTTATTAATTCAAGGGCTTGGTAACCGCTGGTCCAAACCATTAGTGATAAGATGTCTTAAAGCATAGTAGAAAAAGCAGAGTTTTTTCCTGCAGGGGAATTTTAATCATCCCATGTTAGCAGAACTAAGGCAACCACAGAAACCAAGTTTTTAAAACCACTCTCCCTAGAGGTCATATTCCTAGAGTACAATATTAACAACTTTACAAGTCTCAACCTACATGGAAAAACCGCTCAAGATCCCACCTTCCTCTTCTGTGTTCACATGCAAATTGAGCAAACTAAGTTATTAGGGCTTCGTACAGAAATATATTTCCACAGAGACATTAGCAAAATGGGGCAGGGTGGGGGGAAATCAAATCACTTACATATAGCAGAATTTTCACAAGAAGCTGTAGCCTACTATGCTATGGAGCAGGTCTGTCAGAAGCATACTTGCTTTAAAAATCTGAGGCTCTTGATGATAATAAAGACAATTCTCCAAAAAGGAAAAGGTGTTGCACTGAAGATGGATTATGATAGCAAGAACTGTTTTCTTTCATAGAGCACTACTGGTTTGCTATCCTATAGCAGGAGCTTCATCTTCATCTTCTGGTTAGAAGTACTTGGTTTAAAGTTTCAAACGCTGAAGTTTGCTAAAACAGTGATAGAAAAAAAACCCACATTTTTTTCTTAGCCATTTCCTGTAGCTGTCTCTTAACTCCACAGGCATTGAAGCACTTGGATTTTTATAATCATGAGGATCAGCACACCATTTGATTCAAAGAGATACTTATTGAATATTCTAAGCAATTAGTACCTTTTTCACCAGCCACCACTGACCGTTTGTGATATCCTTAATTTTCAAGCCATTACTGCTTTATTACATAGGAGAAAATATAAATAGGAAGACCACTTGCTTTAGGATTGAAAGCGTGAACATTTTGTTCCTTTTAATCTGCAGAAGTATAATGAGATCATACACCTATGTTCATATTGTAATGTTCTAAAAGCAAAAATTTGATAGTTTCCAAATACGCTATTTTTCTCTGTAATAAAATGTAACCAAAATTTGTACCTTTGAAGAGCAAGTTTTCCTTTGCTATTACAAGTAACATGCCTAAGTTTTCAAAGTATAAACCCTTGCTGAACCTGGGCTGCCAGTCCATGAATGTTTAACTGCTATTATCAGTAGTGCTGTTTGTATATTTTACACAGCATATATTTATGCAGCTTTTTTAGAACAACAAACTCAATTATAATGTTTTGAAAGCAAACTTTTGACAGCTGCTATACTGACTACATTTTAATCTCCCTAGCCAGTATGAAAGTTTTGGGGTTTTGTTCTCCACTTGCTTTTGCTTTCAGTAGGAGGGCACTTTTAGGGAAGATTTTCATTTCAACCCAAGAAGCAGTCAAGGACACAGCAGTTGCAGAACCATACCAACTTTAGACAAACACTGTCTTTTTAACTGGGGGAGAAAGAACACCAAGATTTTAAAATGTCTCTTTTAAAATGTATCATAGATATGTCTTCACGTCTTGCTGGTGCCCCCTGATTATAGGTGTCCAAGTCCAGTCATCTACAGCATTATTCAAAAAAATCACCTTAAGAAAGGCAGAGTGCGTACCAAAGCTACTAGTCAGTGAATATGTATTACAATTGTCTGACTTGTGTTTATGTCACCAGATAAGTGCTTACACGCAGGTACAAACAGCCAACGAGATCTTTTTCCCTTTGAGGAAGGGGGTAAGACAGACAGACAGACAGAAAGAATTCAGGCAGACAGGAGAAAGGCATACTATAGAAGGTCCCGTCCATACCCTCCCACAGCCCCCACCTCTTTCCCTGGGCTGTGGCATGAAAAAACAATGGCTTTTCTGAGGCACTGTGCAGACAAGGCAGCTCTGAAAAAACTAATAGCCATGATTAATGACAATGGGCTAGAGGAGAGTTGGGACACAGCCGCCACATATATCATCCTTTCCCATCAGTCTCTGCTCCTCCCTGCCCCTCTTCCTCCTACCAGCAAGGCATTATAAAAATGTCTTATCTGCTTTCGACTTTTTTCTGAAATCACAGTACTGCCGAAAAAGAAGGGGGGGAAAGACAGAGAGACAAAGAGGCAATAGGGTGAACAAGAAAATGGCATGTAAAATAACTATAAGATATTCCAGGGAAAAATGCATGAGCTGTAATCATTCAAGATTTCAGCAACTTGACTCTTCACATGCTGAAGCCACATTTTCAAGGTCTTATCTGCCATATGGTTCCCTGTTTGGATGATTTATTAGGTGTAGAAAGCACACTGATAAATTTTACTGCATTTCCCTGAATAGGCAACCTATGGTGTCAATAACAAAGCTCAGGCCGCTTTAATGAAAACTGTAAGCACCAAAGGGTAACCATTTATTTATGAGTCACTACAGTATTACTAGGACAAAATTTATCTTCCCTTCTCACGCACTCTGCAGAAACCAAATCTGGTCAAAGAAACAGCGATCACATCCATATGTCAGTGACTTACTAACATGTCTCCTGCACACTCAGGGCTTGTATCCAAATAAACAGTTTCCATTTAATGACTATCTTCTCCAACATAAAAGATGCTCTTAAGTTTTAAAACTTTTAAAAAAATACATTGGTAACAACTTGCATACCTACAAACCATTACACAGTGTTAATTTTCTATGTCCAAGACAAAAAATAAAACCAATCAAAAATAAGAACAATCTTCTCAGTGGTTTAAGCTTTAGCTGTATAGCAGTAGATTGTCAAAATCACTTTGGATAATCTTGGAAAAAAGGAACTTAAAGATGCAAAAAGCAGCATTTACTGTTCCATCAAAGATTTCAGAGGATTAATAAACTGATGGTTTGGCCTTAACTCAAAAATCATAGCTCTTGAAATTTCTTCTGTGTATCTCTTTTTTTCTTTTTCTTTTTTTTTTTTTTTTAAGGCATTAGTTTAAAAGAACATATTGCGATTGTTTTTCTATTTCACACATTGAATGTTACATGCCTTGTGCCCACAATCCCAAGGCACTTAAGATACCAAAACAAAAATAAATTAAAAAATGCAGAAGATACCTAGAGCTTCTTACTGCTTATAACCACTATTTGAAAGGTAAACTGAAATTCTTTGTTATTCATCTTCTCTGAAAGTTATCAACAATTCGGAAGTAGTCAAGACTGACAGGACTGCTTGTTTATCTCCCTCACACATATAGGCCCTATCTTCTCCCCTTTTAAAAACCAACAAGCAAACCAAGTCATGCAGCCCCATGCATCATTTGGTATGAATATCAAGATTAGCATGAACACAGGTGGTGAGGTTTGGGCTCCAGTGTCCCCTTTTTTCCTAAAGATATGCAAAAGCATATATTAATAATTGAATTAATTTAGATTCCATTAATACATCACTCAACCACTTACGCTGGAACCAAAAAGTGCTATATTTTCAAAGGCCAACAATTGCCACTGCATACTTGAAAAAGCCTTATGTTCACCTAGATACTTAACTGTAGCTTCCAGATAGCAAACTCCTGAAAACCTTGCCCTCAACATCCACCTTTAACTCAGATACATAACATGTTATTGGTACACACATGTCCTTTTTATTATAACTATAAACCTATAGTGTCAATGAATAGTTCTTGGCAGAAGCCCAACTGCAAACACAAGATTTTAGTCCTTGGGCACAGAGCACAATGCATTTAAGGAGCTGAGCAGGTAAGAGACTGGCTTTCTACATGGGTTTCTAACTTTTGACTAGTG
This sequence comes from Buteo buteo, assembly GCF_964188355.1. Taxonomy (NCBI): domain Eukaryota; kingdom Metazoa; phylum Chordata; class Aves; order Accipitriformes; family Accipitridae; genus Buteo; species Buteo buteo. The sequence goes on from NC_134174.1 coordinate 43,770,120, forward strand.
TTGCTCAAATATAGCTTTCCGTGCAAGTAAATGAATGCCATGGTCTCAGCACAGAGGGGAGAGCCGCTCCAGCCTGGGTCAGGCTCTTTTACAAAGCCTGACCCTGAAGTGACAGGATACTGTCTCAAGACCAATGTGCAAAACACCAAGAATGACAGATTCTTTAATTAGTAATCAGTAAACAACATTTTCTGAATTAACAATCACCTTCTTTCTTGCTACTGAAAGATTTTCTAAGAAAAGAATGCCCAAATTACTACATGTGCAGTTTTTTCTCAATTTAACACCTGAGCAGAAGCCAAACTGTGCACTCTGAAATCCTTGATGGAAACCATAACATATATCAGCTTACTGCTGATAGGGCGTTCTTGTTCTTTCCTCCCTTCTCCTTCACAGAAGACTGTTATGAAATTCTTTCAGACTTCATTTTTAAGTAGGGGATAAAGAAGGAAGGACCTGACAGATCTCAGTATTAAAATAATCCATCCTACGTAGTCTTGCCACAGGTTCTTCTGTATTTTTTTCCCCAAAAAACACAGGGTTCAGCTCTACTGTTCTATCTGATTAGTAGAAAACTGCTAGTAAGCGTACACCAATGTAAAGTTTCGGAGGCTCAGAGCGAAGACTGATGTGTCCTTTGTAGTCACTATCCAGCTCTATGACAAGCTTTGAATTCAAGAGCTTTCATACATGCAACAAAGCCGTCAGTCACCTTCATCCATATGCTGCCCATTTGAAAGAGCCTAACTGGAGTCTCCACATGCCTGTCTCCTCAGGGCAGTTCCCTAAAGCTGACCCTGGCCTTTACCCCACCCAGCACACAGCTCTCACCAGTCACAGACACTGACCTAGGGAGCAGATTTATCTGTGAATGAAATAACCTTCTGCCATAGCCTTTCCATAAGTCAGTTTTATGGAGTAAGAAATGGACTCCAGCTTTTTTAGCCAACAATCATTTTTATTTGGCTGTCCTCTGCTGATATTCTAGATTTTTCCTGAAAGTATTGAAGAGGGAAAATGCATGCCAGACTGTTAGATGTAAACTGGTGACAGGCTTGCAACCGATCAGCTGCAATTGTCCATGCATATAATGTATTAGTCTTCTGTTTCTAAAAACACCCCACAGTTTGCTCTCTTTAGTCCCTCCACAAATAAACTCTGCACTGAGCTGCACAGTAATGATCTCCAGGACAACGATAGTTCTATAGTTAAGGGTGAAAAATGTCTCTAATCCTGTGTTCACAATGAACACTCTTTGGGAGCAGGAACTGTATTTTTACTGTGTGTCTGTGCACCAGAAAGAGGACTCCAATCCTAGTCAGAAATTCCTCAATACCACCACGTTACTAATAGTACATCTCTATTTCCTCACGGCACCTATAGTCAAGAGTGGAAGAGAGAGAGGGCAGTCTCTGAAATGAAAGCCACTCACTTAGGTGCCTGCACTTTAGTTTTTAATTAAATTTACTTTTCCCTGCAATACCTGTCCAGTTTAGAAACATGTTCAGTTCCCATAAATTCCCATAAACAAACCACTAGCTGAACAGCACCTTTACATAGAAACACATGTAGTTATGAACATTTTCAAAATATTCTGCCCAGAGATACACCAGTATACACATTTTCAGAGCAACTAAGCTCATTGCAACAACTGTATAACCCATCAGTTATGGCATAAATCCTGTGAGCTTATCTAAGAGCCTATTTTGCAAAATTAGGTGGAAGAATGCACAATGCCAAGGCTGGAAGCAGTCCCTTCACCCACTGTTAGAGTGCCACTTGCTTCAGCTCTACTTTGAATCAGAATTATGCTGAAACTGAATTATAGCTTTTTCCCCACACACACATTTATGCTATTCCCCATAGACTGTTTTGGTGTCAAATCTGCATAATCACTGTACATTATTTTTCAATAACCATAAAGCAGGCAAATCACCACGCTGCCTGACATCCATTAGCCAATAAGTGCACAAAGTTCTTCACATTTTTCATTTGGTGGTTATTTCCCCACAGCTGAACTATAAATACAAAATACACTTTTCCTAACTGTTTATAGTTACTTAGAGCGTGTAACACTCTTTCTCCCCTTCATTCTCAACTTAACATAACATACTTGATTACAGATATACCCAAAAATATTACAGTCATGAAAAGAAGTCTACACAGTCTACACAAAGACTACAATTTTGGCTCTGGTATTTGGGGCAAGTCCACTGCCAAACACACACAATCAATAATGGAGATACTCCCTAGAATGAAGAAACTGCAGGGCAGCACACAGATCAAGATTTTAAAGAAGAGATGGGATGGAATGGACAAACCCATTTCTATTACACAGAAGTAACTGGTATCATATCCCATAACCAGTATGTGGTGTTCATTACATCATTTAAAATGTGGAAAACAACAAAGGGGACCTTGAAGACTGAGGAAAGAAAGTGGAAAGAGACTGTCTTCATTTAAATTTTGAGCTTTTGACAGTTCAAGTTTTGTTTCTGTTCACTTAAAGTATCGTTCTTTTCATCACTAGCCATTTCATTTTAATTTCACTCACCTTCATATTTGGGATCTGAAATGACCAAACAAAAGTCCAAATGCATTTCTGATACAAACATCTGGCCTCAGAGTTTACACAGATCAAAACCGTTATTATAGTACTGTATTCAAGCTATCTTACAATCACATTTAAAAACAATAGCAACACACACCAAAACACACATTTAGTACTTCTTTAATGGTTATATGAATTTTAATTAAGAATAGGAAAATAATATTTGTTTTTAAAATACCTTTTTGAAGAATTTTTAAGAATTCTGAAGAATTCAATTCAAGTTGAGCATGTCAGGAATTGTATAAACTTTGATTACATAAGCTTATTATTGCATGCTATAGCATGCAGTTCTTTTGTACAAAGCTAGACTACTATATAGTTGAAATCTAACTACCCATCATAAACGCCTTCAGTATATTTAAAATAATCTATCGGACAACATTGCTCACACATATCCTGGGTTGATTTATGAAAGATCAAAGGCTGTAGTGGATAAATATTAAGAGGTACATGTTTTACGGAATGAATAACTTTCCTCATTCTCAATATTTCTTATGTTTTTTACAACAAATTGCCTGGCTCTCAAGAACAGTCTCATAAAAAGAGTGAAAAACACTTCTATTGCAAGCCTTCTAAAGACTTTAAAAAAAAAGTTGGAAACACTTTTGAAACTATAAATTTAAACACTTCTAGAATTTTAAGAGTAGTACTAGTCTGAATTTCTCTCATACATCAATTTATGCTAAATGGTCAATGGTAGCATAGAAACAAACAGAAGATAATTATTTGACCGAGACTTTTTCCTTTGATTTTGAGCCTTCATATAAACAGAGGATTCTCCAGTAAATGTATTTTCCAGATGGGGTTGGTTCTGTGGAAGACTAAAACTTTGGATGTTATACAGGCTAAACTATAATGAACTCCAGGAAGTGAAACAGTTGCTTTTGTCATTATCAATTACCTTCCAAGCCTAACAGAATTTCAATTACAAAAAGAAAAGGCAGCTAGCCAGAATAAAGGTTGTCCTTACTTAATCTTAAAAACCAGTGGCAACTTTCATCACCACCATCATTCCATCATCACAGTGGTCCGCAGGCCAGAGAGACACCTTCAGAGAGCCTTCTGCTGTTGACCTGGAGCAATGCACTCCCAGCACAGCTAAGACCACTGACAAGACTGTGTTTCAGGACTGGCAGCATGGGAGGAGAAGGAAAAGGAAGAGGAACAGAGTTCTTTCCCCTTCCATTCCACAGCCAGCTGTGATCCTTACAACAAGATTTTTTGCCCTATATACAGTAAAAATATAGTTTCTCTGAGCCTCCACGGACGCATCACTGTACCATGGAAGACAGTACAGAGCCATTGCCAGTTCTGCACTACTTGGAAGGAGCTCTGTTTCTTGAAAAATAGAGTGCGAGGTAGAAGAGACACAGGTCTGTTTTGGATAGGTTGCCTTAAACAGGATCCAGGAAAAAAGACAGGCAGATAAATCAGCATGTAGACAGCCAAGTCACAAAAAAAGTGTTCTTCCTCTCAAATGAGATAGAAAATATACCACATTGTGCTGCATTGGATCCCATAAAAACTTAGTCTACCATTCACTTAATGGAAGTAGAAACTAGGTTTAACATAAAATATCCCAAAACTGAAGTGTATTAAGCAGTCTTTTAAGAGCAACAAGTGGGGAAGATGCTACTGATGAGGGTAGGGGCTGCAGCGTGACAGTATTTCAGAAGATTAATTAAAGTTTCATGGGCTAGAATAATAAAGAAGCGAGAGAGAACGCCACACAAAGAACTGGATGTAATGCCTCAGAAATAAGCTTGTACATCAAATGTTCTTGAAACCTTCACATTTTAAATTGAGACCATACATCAAGAATGACCTGATTGCAAATTATATGGATTTCAAACATGGACTTCTGAATTCCAGGCATCAGAAAACACAACCATTTAAGCATGAATAGGTAAATCTTGTTACTCACAAGATTCCAAATTTTCCTTGGATATATTTGCTAATTGTTGTCTGACTTCTTGCAAACATGGGTATTGTCTTTGGTTACTTCTTCCTCAGCTTTCCAGCTACTTAGATAGGAACTACACCTTCTGCACTCCTGTCCTTCATGTGAGTTTGTTGGTTTTGATCTTTTCTCTCTCCTCTTTTACTTGACTTCTCACAAAGAAGGACGAGAGGGGAGGAGACAGGAGGGAAAAAACCAACGAAAACTTAAAAAATCCAAAGGCATCATTCTAGATTTCTACATTGTCCTAGAGGCAGGACCCTAACATATTGTTCTGTCACAGAAGTAGAGCAACATACATCTTCAGGTCCCTAAAGCACTAGGCAAGACAAAACATCCATCAACCGGTAAGACAGAAGTTCAGACATCTTCAAAGTAACAGGTACGTTGTAATGCAGGAACCATCAATGCCATCATCTTATTTTTATTGTAATTCTTTACATAAATACATGATAGAGAAATAGATTTCTATACAAGTCTTACCATCCCCTCGGTTCAAGAAAGTGAAACTTTCTTGGATTGGGAGAGTGGAGGATATATGCCAATAGAAAGACTTACTTATGACAGTTTCAATAAAACTGAACAGCACAAGTGCACATGTTACCACATCTCTCTGTTAAAGGCAAGTTAGCAAGTTTGAAAAAAGGCTTTGCTATAAGCTCCTCTATGAGTGGTCTTTATATTTCAGTCTTCCTGTTTGCTGGGTTATTTGCTGACCATTTCCTGCTCTTCATAGACCAAACTACCCAAGCATAACTTAAGCACTAAGTGTCAGGGCTATACAACAGACTTAATTGCATGTCATTGACACCACATCTCACTTTGTATACTGATAATTCAGAGCAATACTGTGCCTAATGTCAACAGAAAAAAAAAAAATCTAAGCAATTCCTCTGCAAGCAAAAGATGGAGAGAGATGAGAAGAAAAAACCCAAATGTTTTTCACAGAAAAGGAGCAGTTTCTATTCTATCTCTAGTGAAGTTCTAAGAAAAGATAAAATTAGACTCTGAATTACCAGACAACTGAACCTCAAAAGAAATTTCATCAGCTACCATCTACAAATACTTTCCTTCAGTGTTACAGGTTGATGCACATACCTCCAAAAATACAAACTCCATGTTTCAGTTAAAGGATGAACATCCTGCAAAAAGATCCTACTTTTTTTTCCTCCTGGTGTTTCACCTGGTATTGCAGCCTTTTGTATTTATATAAATTTATAAAAGCCTCATTTTTGGACACTGATAGGTTAAGAAACTCTGATATCAGGCCAATACATTAGTGGACTGACATTTGACAAAAGACATGTTTTCAAAAATACAACCAACAGAATCATAAAACCCCCACACATTCCAAAATAAACTTCCAAAAGTGAAATATTTGCAGGATTCCTTCATATTTATCATTTCCTTTTCATAGAGTCTTTTCACAGTCCTCTCGTGTCTAGCCACTTCCTTCATTAAAAAAACTGAGAAGTAGTAATTTTATCAAAAATTTGCATTTTATCAATCAGTATTGTATTAATCTGTATTAACTGTATTAATACAGATTTTTTTTCATGTGTTATAAAGCAATTTGCATCCACTGCTCAACTACTTTCCTTTTAGCTACACTCACAGTGGAAATAATGTAGGAATTCCGCTTATGATATTTAATTTCTCTTAAAAAGAGATGACTTTTCCACATCTTAACTAAACACAGTAATTGAGGGGACACACACACACCCCCCAACCCCCTGTATAAGAGTCTTATCTCAGAATGCCCTAGACACTATTATCAAATTTCTCAAAGTATGAAAAACAATTCCAAGTCCCCTGAAAACAGCTGTAAGGATTCAAAACTGTAGTAGTATCTTCATCACATTTACACCCATTTGACAAGGTTTGTAATTGAAGCACATTGGCACATTCATTATTAGTTATTCCTAAAACACTCTAAAACTGGTGATTTACTCAAAAATACTGTTTTACTGAAAAGGTGAACTATATTTCCCTTTAATAATATCACTTATAATGATACAGTCTCAGAACAAATGAACAAACTTATTTAATGATCACTATTATATACTGCACTAATATGAAACTTCAAAGTCATATTCAGAAATTGCACAGTAATCCTTTTAAATATCCATTACTATTTAAAAAAAAAAAAAGAACAATCAGTGGCTGCAGAAATATGAATCTGCATTTTCAAGGATGTTTGGAAACATTAGTTATAATTAGCAAAACAAGTATTGTCCCCGTGACAGCCTTTCTTTACAAACCTTTGAATGTTTGACAAGAAAAGGTCATGTTTTGTAAAATCCTGGAAAGGTCATTCAATAACAAATCACATGAATGAAATCACAAGAGTTCAAGGAGGTTAACAGAAACACCACAGGCATTAAAGCATGTTTTCAAGGTAAACAAGGTAAAAGAAAAACAGTCTGCCTCAGCTCTGGAAAAGGGAAATAGCAAGTAGACTCTAATTTGCTACACACTGTAATTTTAAGACATTTTCTCTGCACTTGCTGGTTTAACAGTACGTATTATTTCTCATGTTCAACACATTTAGGGAAGGATTAACAGATAGCAGAGCCAAAACATTTAAACATCTCTTCAGATAGTCTACATTGACCTTAGTAGATTTTTCCCCTTAATCTTGTGACCAGACACTTAAAAAAACCCCAAAACTTAACCTCCATCTCAACTAAATCTCAATCTTAGATCTCAAAACTTCACTGCTTGAAACTCTGCCAGCCTTACAGCTAAACACTTTGACCTGCTTGTGACCTCCTATTTCCAGGTCTATTTTCTTCTTTACCAAAAGAACACAACATTTTTCACAGGCAGGAATAACAAAGAGTTGTTTATATAGGGTAATTTAACTACAGGATCAGTGCGGGGAACAGTGTGATGTATTTGATCCACAGACCAAGAAAAAAAGCATTGCTCACCAGCGTTAGAGAAAAGCCTATTGAATAGTTTTCCTGGGGCAAGCCAGCAAATTGGGGTTCTTTTCATGTATAGCCATAGAAAAAAAGAATTCAGGAATGATCCTGGTTCTCTGTCTCCACAGGGTGTTAAAGCCCTGCCCTGCTGTAATTCTGAAGTTTTGAAGTTCCATTATCCTGGGGGAGAAAGGCAGTACTTATTTACATAAATTCAACATTATTCAATAGAATTCGCTACACAGAGGGAAATCTCTTCCAATACAAAGAATTTAGAATTACCAACTATGCTTAGTTTATCATCATTACACTTGTGTTTTCATTTATGACAGGTTATTTGCAAACTGTAATTTATATGAACCTCTTCATGAGATTAATTAAACAGGATCAGACCTGTGGACCACCTAAAGTTTACACATTGACTGGCAGCACTGAGTCTCACAGGAGAGGAAAAAGCACACTGTGGCAGCACAATGAACTGTCTCCCAGGAAGATACTATTCTAACCCCTAATACAGATTCAGAATTTAAACTTGGCTTTATCAGTTCAAGAAAGCCTGAAAGCATTAAAATTGCATACCGATATCATTACTCCTGTGCAATGTCTAAGTGTCTCCCCCTTTCAGGTCTACATAATATCAATAGATTTTCCATTGTAAATGCAGATACCAACAATGTGGACAAAGAAATTAGTTTAAATAGTCTTTTTTTCTACCAAATAATCTTGCTAGTAGAGCTGGCAAACCCAAGCAGCTTGGCTCTCCCATCATCCAAGCTGAATAATCCAGCTGAATATTGTATTTCATACTAGGAGGCGGCCACGGTTACGTTGGGTTCATCCTTTCTTGGAATGAACAACAGATAGCATTAGCTACTCTCAGTGTAAAGTAAAAAAAGCTTGACTTTTTAGCAATCTGCAGGCAAAGGAAAGCTGGCTGACCTCTGTGTACCACCCAAGCAAGGCATCAAGCTTTACAGAATAAAGCTAATAATAAAGCTAGCTTTCTGTAGCTAATAACAGAAATACTTACTTGTTGAAGTTTCTGCTCAGCCAATGGCACGCTAAACTGGTTTTGGAAAAGTGATGCAAGCAGAAAACCAAAACTACTAATAAACAAAGTAGTAAATAGCATCAGTTTTCTGTTATAGCATTCCCCTCAACTGACTTATCACGCCACAGCATTATGATTTTTGCGAGAGAGCAAATAGAAGAAGAGCAAGATCAATGCAGCCTGCGTGCACATCAGACCACGGTGCTTTGGTTCTGCCCTTCTAAACAGGTATGCTCCTCTACAAGAATAGGCTCCTCTCACCTTTTCCAGAAAAGGGGACAGAATGGTTGCTACATGAAGCACAGAAACTTCATCCACAGTTTGATGGTCAAGGAGTTACTATCATGTTTGGACATCTGTGTGAGCCTAATAGCATGAACAGCCATCAGCAGACATAGCATTACCAATACAGAAACAAAACCTTGAAAATTATTTCCAGGTGAAGTCAAGGCAGTCGAGGCTGTATTTCTTCTTTTACAAGAAGCATGCATCCCTTCAAAGGAATTAAGAAGGAAAATACTAAAAATAATCATGAGTATTCCAACGACCCTATTAATTAGCATAAATTTTGTGCTGCATAAGTTTTTGCATCCACAAGTACATGAGCAGAGTATGCAAATAAATATTTCTTATCAGGAAGAAATACTGTTTCCTAGAGGACCATCAAAATTACATCTAGTTTATACCTGGTTCTCAGTCTATGTTCACACAATATAGGTTTTCATCTTATTTCAGCACTATTCACATGCTGTCAGAATGTCTTTCGTTCTTCACTATAGGACAACTCAAGACATTTGATTCATGCTTTACCAAATTTTCCTATTTTCGTATGCAACTGTTTCACACTATGATCCTTATGCCATTCTTCACAAGCCTTTTAGGAGCTGTGCAGGAAGTATTCTCTGACATATGGTCCAGAGCTAAGATGTTACAGTGTTGTCATTATTTCAAGTTTCAGGGTTCATGCATTACCTTTTCCTACAGGATGCAGCTTTGCCTTTTTATTTTGAAGAGCTCAAAAAGAACTAATCTAGAAATGTGGCTTGTCCATTAGTGCTATTGTTTCTTTAAAAAGCTATACCGGTTTGTACTATGACTGATCAAAATGACTATCAGAAACAAGACACCTCATTTTGTCTTTCTTGCCAACTATTTTAGCTTATTTGCCATGAGCACAGGGTATAATTAATATCACACAGGAGCCAGCATTGTCATTTTTCAAATCATTTCCCTGGAAATGTTCTACACCTCTTAATGGCCCTGCTAATGCTGTAGCTGTCATGTTTTGGACAGCTGCGCTTTTACAAGACAAACTCAGCTGCGCCATGCGCCTCTCTGTAGACTTTTTAGCTCAACGGCTCAGAGGCCATGAATGCCAGCTGGTAACGACTATATGGAAATCTTTGATTAATTTTTTTACCTCTAGACGCTGACTGTTGCTCAAATGTCACCTTCCCAGTTTCTATCCCTAGCCAGTATTTTTTTCCCCCTCCCAGTACTGCTTGATGGATGAAGAATCAACTGAATGGGCCAAAAATCTTATGACTAATTAAAGCAAATATAGCCTGTCCAGATGTGGAGAGAACACAAAGTCTGGAAAGGGGCCAGGTCACACACATGAAATGCTCGATCGTTCAAGAGATGGAGCTCTTAATGATATTTACCAGGCTAGAGTTAACATATACTGATATTGCCACCCTGAAGAGTAAGGTGACATGACAGGAGTTACGCTATGTAAGACTTTACCATCACAGCTCACAATCAAAGCAAGCGTGCAGCGTGGATCAAATGAAAACACTTCACATGTATAAGCTGCACAGATATTATGAAGCAATTAAGAAACTCACTCAGATTTTACACTGGTTTATTCTAGAAATGATTGGAAACTGACAATATGAACAAATTAGTACTTCTCAGCAGTCATCTGGTGGGGTAGGGTGGCTTGAATTTAACAATTGATCCTGCCTATGAAGCAATATTAAGCATCCTCTTACCGAGGCCAAGAACCAGAGAATGTGATCAATAAACCAACACAACATACTGTAATTTCTAATACATGCAAGTACATGGAATGTCCATTTCTGCTGCTCAAACACCTCTGCTAATCTCCCATTTTAACTTCATGTTCATTAATAATCTTCAGTCCTGAGAAAGAAGACTGCAAAACTTCTTTTTCACGTCATGTCTGCAAAATACTACATAAAGTTGTGTTCATCAGTTCCATGGCAGCAGTTCTCCCAGTTGAAACCAGCCAGGCCAGGAAAGTGACACAAACAGGATGCTGCTAAACATGCACAACTCAAAAACACACACTATATTCTCTTCTGCATGATTTGCTGCCATTTAAAAGACAATAAACAGCAACTTTAGATTGCTAACAACATGTCATTTAAGGTTTGCTGTTGCTCAACATCAAGAAAAATCAATGCCAGCTCTACAGGGGCAGAAAACCCAGAGAAGTGAGCTCCATTTCAGGTCTGTTTGAACTCATTTCCTTTCTCCATGGTTGCCCCCTTGTACACCCCCTCAGGCATCCCCTCACAGCAGGCATGACAGCTTGACACATTGACAGCTTGCACTGAATGACAACTGATTTGTACAAATTTCAAGCTTTATAAATCTACCTGTCACAACAACAACATAAAAGAGCTTGGACCCAGCAGGTAACTCAGAAAAAGCTTCCCCTGACAGCATTTTCTGAAAAGCAATGGCTTGCCTCCTGCCAAAAATTCCAACTATCATCCTTGTATAACTTTGAATAAAAATTCAGGGCCCATTTTCTTGCCAACAGGCTACCAATCGTCTTATTTAAAGATTAAAAAGAGTGAACAAGAAAAAAAAAAGCCATCCACAGAATTTTATTTTATATTGATATGAAAGTAGTACCACCTGCTATGGCAGGATTACCACACCATTTTTCTCTACAGTGCTCAGACAGAGTAAATGAGCAAGGCTTTTTACGGTATTTAAACAATATCCCAGATTGCAATGCTCTTATGCATCTATTACATTGGAGCTGTTAGTCAATGCCACTCTTGCTGATAGAAGTTCAAGAGGTTTTTTGTTTTACTTTGGGACCCTGTTTTATTTTTTCTTGCTGAGTTGTTAAAAAAGCAAAATTGCAATTTCAGAAACCAGCAAGGCTTTTCAAGCTACATTTTGCTGTCCAGCTCTGGTAGAAATCCACAGAGACATTAGCTAAAATGCTAAGTGTTCAGTGTTTCCATAAGCAGTATTATGCATGAGAAAAGCAGAGCATTTAATGCTAACCCTTACAAAGGAATATAAAGGGAATACAGTAATTCTGAAAAGGTCTTCCTGAAAGGAGCTTATACTAAAAGAGTTTTGAAAGCCTGCAAGAAGACTCCACAAAGAAGATGAAACTGATATGATGTTTAAAATTATGCAGTTGTAAAGTATACTGAGAACTCCCCACAGGACCACCTTCCAAGTACCACAGGAGATACTATAGGAAGTACCAAATAAGTTGTCTTTAAACCTGGAAAAAAATCATATTAATTAAATTATACCTGTGATTAGGGACAAAAAAAAGTTATTTGTGGTGTTTTACTTAAAAATGAAAGTGTTCAGCAGCTTGCAATCATAGTTTATAAAGATTCAAAATTAAGAGCTTTCTACTAAGCTGCTAGATATTAAAACCAATTAATAACACATGTATAATTTGTATGAACTATAAATTCAGCCAATGAGACCTCAAAGAAATGGCTTGCTTTCCTTTTAACTCTGGGTATTGCTGGAAATTTTAATTGTCCGAGTCACTTTGCACACATATAGCAAGCTGATGATCAGTGCACAAGCGCTATTTCACATTTGCTCTCTCTACATTTGCTACATAACCCAGGATACTGAAAATTTGAGCTTTTCTGTACTTCTCTGACAAGTCCCTGGTTTCCATTCTGTGATGATTTAGTGCAGAAAGTAGGAACACTCTTATGCAAAATGTTCTAACACAAAAAAAAGAACAAAACAAAAACCCCAGCAACACAGCAGCACATCCCTACACTCTCACCACTCATGGACATTTAAAAATTACCTTATGTTTCCTTAAGAGGAGGGAGGGAGAAGGAAAGCAAATACCATTTTACAAATAAAAAGAAATACACAATGCATGTGAGAAATTCCTAGCACTTCAAAAGTGTTTGAATTAAAATTGATATTCAACAGAAAATTTTTCTAACAGGCAACTTTTCTTGAAAACTAACAACCTAGCTTCACTGATGTTTCCAGTGAAGTTGCACCTCATGTTGCTGTTCCTGCAGACTGCCCTGGTAGTGCAAAAAGATAAGAAAGAAAGTTTAAGTAGGCTGTTGAAGCCTTCCCATTAAGGCATAGAACAAACACCTACATAAAACAGAATTATCATAAATCATGGGATCTTCAAAACAAGCACCTTCAAACAGGTAACAAAGGTTAACCACATTGCTTCTTGAAAACATCAGCCATGATAAACTACTTATGGCATAGCATATATGTCTCAGAACTACTTGCACTGGCCTGCTTCCCAAAATACCCAGCCTTATGAAGGCAGAAAAGAAATGGTTACTTCCATAGCTCCCATAGTAGCCATTATCCCTGTGCAAAGGACTAAGGTAGTTACCTTAAGATAACCAACAGTTAACTAAATGTTATGGGCAGTAAATTAGTATTCTTGTTTGACCATCTTGGCTGGATGTCTTGGAAACAAAGGATGCGCATTCTCCTTTTCCAGTCATGGGAATCTTTTTTTATTTTTATCCTAACATTTTTAAACACAGAACAAGATCACTTTTATAGTAGAATATGAAATAACATAAGTAGTAAGTGCATTTAGAAAACTTCTCATAAAATGACAGCCACTGGAAGAGGGCCTTTAAAGCAGCTGAAGCACTGCACCAACACCTGAGCCATCACTGAGGAGGGACAAAATAGAGAACTTGTCTTCAGGAAAAGGAAAGCCAATTTCTTATCTTAGAAGAGCAAAGGCTTGAATTTTAGCATTGCTAGAGTTGCCTGCTTCCCCAGATTTGGTAACCACAACAACTACATAGTTGGTTTTTTTCCCCATACCAATTCCACATCATATACAGGCCTTGCTTAACACACATGGCCACAACAGGGCCCCCAGGTGAATAAATACTATTTCTCAGAAAACGTGTTGGCGTACAGAGGCGGAGAGAGACAGATATACACACACTGCCCTCAACTTTTTGATCCTTCCTATGTGTAGAAATACAACAAAACAGAAGTCTTAACTTCCTTGCATATAGGGACAGAAGTTGTTACTGATGGAAAAGGGCTGCTAAGTAGTATAAATACAACCTGTGACAGGCAAGTTCTAGCAATTCCAGGATTTTGTGCCTTGGACCTGTGGAAGTCAGTACATTTTTGCCACTTAGAACCCTCTGTTATTTGTAACTGTCAGTGGAAGGAAAATCTGTAACTGTTAAGAGGGAAAGAGCCTGTGCAAATTCTTCCCAGTGCAAAGTGAACAGTCAATCACTTTTATAAGGACAGGAACAACTGAAACTATCCATTCGTATACTTTTCTTTAGTCAACAATATTACCTTTAGTAATCTGGGGAATGTGCATCCATAAATTACAGAAAGTGTTATTGCATTGCTGAATAAACAGCAACATTTCCATCAGCAGCAGTGGCAGCCCCACAAAGGTATAACAAACAGACTCAATCATTTTCTTGTCAAGCTTTGCAATGACTGCAGAGTTTACTGCTGGAGATAATGTTGCTTTCCTCAGCATTGTGTGCCAAACTGCTTATTAAAACAAAACCTCTTTTTCTGAGCAGCATGAGTTGGATAATCACTTATTGCACTCAAGAAAAAACAGGTTTGATGCCCAGAGGTGGTTAGCAATCAAGCATATGCATTAACATTTGGTTTGTAAAAGCTTGTTAAAAAAATAAGTTATCTAAAAAGGAATTATGAGAACCAGTGCCCCAGGTTGATCATTTTCCCTGTTAATATATTGTTACTGATAAAATATTTCAAACTACTCTAATATGCCTCTAAGAGAGAAATTAGCAGAGAAAGACAGGAGTAAAATATAAATCAACTATTCCAAATCAGATATCTTCTCTTTAAAAAATGCTTTTAAGAGAAACAACTGGATTGCATCTTTGCATTCCAGGTACAGGTGGCAACTTGCTTTTCAGAGAAGGAAGAAAAGTAAACTTAAAAACTAGTCAACTGTGTCAGAGATACCGCTGAAGCACAAATCTATTATTACCATCCAAAGAAACAGCTTGGCATAACTAAGCCAACCAATACTCCTGAAAAACCCAGTTCAATTTTCTTCGCTTAAAACAGATTGACAACCATTTTACTTGGTTGAATAACAGGAAAGTCTGACACACAAATGAGCAAGCTCTGCCATGTCAAGAAAACACTGCTGTAAAGCAAACCATTATTCTTGACTTCAGAATGGCTCCCTTTTTTCCTTTTTTCATTTTCTTAATGATTAGAGATATATTAATATAAAGGTAAGCAGACAGCCTTCTCTCTGCTATGCTGGCACTACTGATTTCCTTCTAACACTGAGCTATCAGCTGCTCAAGAAAACAACCACATCCAAATAATGGAGATCTCAAGACTACTGCAAGTTTGAGCAGAGTACTGTGAGACTCTCAAAGCCACACACACACACACAAAAAGGCAACTTAAGAGGATGACAGTGGCATTTGCCACTGATCTTTAGCAAGCACATGAACACAATTAAAGCCCATGTTGTATCCAAAAAAGAAGAAAGTGGTGGTAGCCAAGTTCTGGGACCCAGCACGTGGAGCACTTTTTATATCCTCAGAGTGGGAAGTTCCAAACTTAGAAAATCTTCTTTGATTCCACAAAAGTTTGAGCAGTTTTTTCAAGAGTACTTATGTGACCTGTGAACCTAAACCCTAATGCAAAGTCAGATTTGTTTTCCGTGGAGAACAGCTATCCTGACTGTAATTAAACGTAAAAAGTAAGCGTTTCTATCAGTTATATCTTAATATTATTTTGATCTAAAGCAGGGCTAAATCATGCCAATCTGCACATCTGTGCTTCCGCTCACTTTCGTACAAACTGAGTAATTGCATCAATATAAGCCTCTAGGAAAAAGCCTCCCAGCCAATTTAGAGTATGATGATAAATATTAAGATGTTTTAACTTGGTCAAATGCAAAATCATGGCAACATTCTTACCAGATTTCCTTGTCGAATTGGATTAATGTTAATGAAACAGTCAACTAAATGCATTCATAAAATACCTTTGTAGCTATTAATATTTGAAAACCATTGAAAATAACAATTCATTTCCTTCTCCCACCAACTCCTAAATAACCATAAGGAAAATTAAACTTCTATGCAGTGATATCTGCCAGAACAACAGTGAAATAAGAAAAATGCCAAACTGTCTCCAAGACAAACAGCCTAACTCTTTTATCATGTTCACATTTATTCCTTTCCTTTCTTACTCTTTATTTTTTGTCCTCCTTAGGCCTTGGTCTTCTGTCTCCTACTCTTCCACCAGAATCACACTTACAGAGCTGTTTGCTTTAACAGGTGTATTTCTCTTTCAGGTTCTGCCCAGAAACTAATGCACTATCTCCCAGACCCAAAATAAACTCTTCAATATGATTTTGTCCATCCCCTTTCACATCTCCTTACTCTTACAGTTTTGTACTTCTTGCCACTCTCTAGTCCTCTGAAGTATTCACATACTGAAATTATCTATAGTTTTTTCCATTTTTCTCATTCCCACTCCTCCCCATAACCCTCAGACACCTCTTTCCATTCATACTCATTTCCTACTCTCTTACCCAAAAGTAATTGTTTTTACACACCAAGATAAGCATCACAACAAGGAAAAGATACTAACTGAGAAACAATAATGCAAAATCATCAATCCTAGCATAAAGCTCCATGACAAAAGAAATTTTTCATATTGCTACAACTACTGATGAACATACTTTTCAAAGTGAGCAGGTGCTCCATGTATAAAATGAACTGTTGCACTGCAATATGCCTGAATCACTAACATACACCACTTTTACTATCTTTAACTAACACCATCATATTCAGCATTACATATGCAAAAGGAGATGATTTAGTTAATCTGCAAGTTACCCTTCAGAGCACTAGGTGTATGATCTGCTACCCAAAGGTTCCAGAGTGTCCCTTAATTTCCATCATTATCTACTGACATGCCCAAATGATTCTTTGGCTACTTGTTAATAAAAGAATCAGAAGGTGCTAATCTCATTATCGCCTTGTCAGCAGTTCCTGTCAGAGCGTTGTTGCCCATTAATCGCCTGCTGCTGCAGTCAATCAGGATCCTGCCACGCACTCCCCCGACATGTTTATTCTTTACCTGTTAAGATAGTAGCTAACCAAAGTGTCACAGTGCACTACATTGACTAGCACCACATTATAGAAACAATTATTTCCCTTCCTCTATAGCATCATAGATATGACTGCATAGTTCAAAACAGTTTAGCTAGGCTGAGGCTCTACATCTTCAGCTTCATCTTCCTAATTTATTACTTGGTTTACTTCACAGTCATGCTAACACAGCCAGGGAAATAATTGCCACCATATGAAAAACCCCAAGAGAATTCCTATGCCCAGGCAGAAAACTGCCACTCACTGTTCAAACTGAAGAGTGCATACTTATTCCTGCTACTTCAGTAAGCATAATTTATTCAATTATATACATTGCAAACCTAACTCAGAGTTTATGTATCCCAAAACACTTTTCTCACTATGTGCTGACAGAAATTTCAGAGACAGATATCCATGTTCACCTAAAACTTCTCTCAGATTGGCGTATTTAAAAAATTCTAATTATTTGTCAAACTTTAGAAGTAGGCCAATATATGAAATTCATATTTATGAGACAAGTACTTCCAATTAATGAAAAAGAAGATAAACTAAGATAAACACTAAACAGTCTAATGCAACAAAAATAAAAAATGCAGACAAAATAAGTGGGAGGAAGAATCAAAATAGCATGCTGAAGGATAGAACAACAACCTGTCAAACATATCCCTATCTCACTAGGATTGCTTATATACTAGAGTTTTCAAAAACAGGTGCCTTAAATTCAGATATATAACATCCATTTAATAGATCAAGCATGGGTCAGCACACCATGTTACAATCAGGACAGAAAACTCTGAGTATCCCCTTCTGCAACCACCCAGTAGCAGCTTTTCACTAGAACTAAAAAGAATAATTCTGTAAAATCCAAGAAGCTTTGTCCAAAGAGGAATGTCCAAAGACCTTGTGGCTCCAACCACTGTCTGTAAGTCTTGGTAAGAGAAAAATTAACACTCTCAGGTTTAAATTCCCTCTCTACACTAGCAAAATAACATGGGGGGGGAAGGCAAAAAAGCAGTCCAAACCAAAGACTCAAAGAAAACAAGTCAGTCAGTTTTTTGTTCTATTCACAGCATATACTGCTCTTCACATAAATACATAGCTACAAAAAGCTGTAAAACAGACATGAGATGTTTTTTGAGCAAAAGAAGGAGAGGTATCATATTTCCCAACTGGTTGAGATTCAAAGCTAGCTCTAGAAGCTATGCCCAACATATCAACAAAAATTCAGCTGTGTCCACTGACCACATAACTCCACATCAGTGATCTGAATTTTTCCATGCACTATGCAATAGACACTACAAAAAGACAGTTCTTTGTGTCCCATCTTTTTAACAATTTTTGAGAGATCTCTAACACCATTTAAAGCTGCCACCCTAGGAACCATGAAATCACCCCAGTCCTAACAGAAGCTTAAGACACAAGGAACCTATGTAGAGGATACAGATTCAGATGCCATTCATGGTATTGGCTCTCAAGTTACCTAAAAAAATCAATACCATTGTAAAGCATTCTCTGCAATATGATTCATGGGAAAGGCTCTCAAGTAAACGGATATCCTAAATAGTTTAGAAGTATCTTCACAACTTATTCCCAACCTGAACAGCATACAAAGGGCATGGCCACGTACAAACAAAGCCAAATCCTCTCTGGATCACGAAATGCCAATTGCCTTTAATCAACAAAACCCTTCAGTATCAGAATTTCAGACAGAGATGACTTCCATTACTTTTCCCTTTCCTTCTAGAAGTTTAGACAATTTTGATTAGACAAACTGCATAATCTCTGTTCAGATGCCAAAAACCTAACCATTTACTTAGGTTTTGGGGTTGGTTGGGTATGGGGTTTTTTTCCCCCAAACAATCCTTTAGTCCACTATTCAGGGTAACTAAATAATATGGAAGCTCATCAGTCTATACTTTTTCTATTGAACATCAATGGAATATTCTGACACAGTCCTAAGGCATCCACCAAATCTAAATGGAAAACATGGAACCAAGTAAAAAATAGGCTAAGTGGAAACAGGGGAAGAAAAGTTATTTAGAAAGAGGAATCACATTTGCATCTCAATCCAGGCATCCCATGTTTGCCATAATACCACTACATAGTTGAGTAGCACAAGATTGTGAAAGTGAAATTGTTTTGGCTGAGCTGACAGTAATAAGGTTGATACGAATCACAGAACCATTTAGCATGAACTATGTTATAATATTCAGTTTAATCATGTTAAATGTAGGGGGAGGGAGAAGTAGGGTAAAAGGAATATACAAGCAATTTACTTGCAGGCACTTTTAACAACTTTATTTAAGCTTGTTTTATCTGCATAAAGAATATCCCAATATGCTTGTTAAGTGAAATGAAAATGGAAAGTGTTTCAAGTAGCATAAAGACATTAAAGAATGCCTTAAAGTGTATGAAAATTTTACATCAGCTCTTATTACAGTTGATTGCTGAACTGACAAGGGGGAAAAATGTATCTCAGGTTTCCCTCCACTTGTACATTAATAAGCACTTTTTAAGCACCATTCTGCAACGGAACTGAAACACTTCAATTCTGAAAGAACAGCTCTGACTTTTTCTCTACTAATAACAAATAATATCAAGATATACTTTTATTTTAGAGAAATAAAAGACTTCTGGTCTTTTGTTATTCCAATTTATTTTGCAAAAGTAGATGAATGTACATCCATTGATTTTATGCTAGGCAGTCAAGGATACTGACTGTTAGTTTAAGTCTCGTGTAATTAAATGAAGCTTCTTCAAAGTGCAAAAACTGGGCTTTATTGGTAGCAATTCATTAGAGTCAGGATCAGCTTTAAAAGTAACCTATACCTCCCAATTTGGAAGACAGTTTCTTATTTCAGTCACTTGCAGTAAAAAAGAAGGTTTTTGGCTTAGAAACTTAGCCGTCCACGTGTGACCAGGTTTTTCAGATACTGCATTTTTCATGTGAAAGATTTCTGTCTTCATCGGGTTTTGACCTTATGAAACTAGAAACTCAGATGTATTGTTCAATGACTACAGGGACTGAAAACATCCAGACCCCTACCAAAACCACCTCCTGGTAGCAAAGCAGATGTACAGCACTCATAGCATGTGAAATGCACCCTTTAACCCATGTGTTCCAAGAGGATGCAAGCCCTTACGACTAGATAGAGTTTATAAACATGCTTAAATTTTCAGAGTACGTAAAAAAATACATATCAAAAAAATATCTATTCCCAAAAGGAGTTCTTCAGCCTACAACACATCTCCCAGTTCCCCTTTTGGCCTGTTTGATTAGGATTTACCCTATGCTGACAGATTATCTTTGGAAAGGCCCCTAGCTGTGCCAAAAAGAACAAGTTAAGCAAAGGATTAACCAATACACTCTCACTAATGCAGTCAAACTGTCATCAGGATCAAAGACTTCCACAAGAGACAGAAAGCAATTTAGGCAAGTGTCCTTCCATGAACTAATGCAAAATATACTATAACAATCACATTGTGCCTGAATGAAAGAATATACTGCTCTGCTTTCACTTCTCAGGGGGAAAAAAAAAAAGAAAGAAAGAAAAAAAAGAAAAAAAAATCTTTGTATTTAAATCAGACTCTTTATCCTCTAAGCAAATACTTCCATCCTCTCAGCACTTCTACTGAGACAAAAGACACTGTAAGAAAATCCAAATACAGTATTCTTACAATAGGAAAGCATTAAAACAAGAAAATTCAACTCGAACAATGAAACTGAACAGGTCTTCAGAGCTCACTGTTAATTTTACTGAGTCACTTGATACTGAAAAGTACAGTGTAGGATGAACTAGTTGTAGTCCCAGTTACTTCAGTGATAATCATGATTCAGGAGACAAGTGGTCCCAGAAATCCCACCTAAATTTTGGTCAAAGCACATCATTTTTATTAGGTGCTGTGTCATGGACATTATGTAAGAATGAAACTGAAAAATTATTTCTGCCAAAAATTGCAGAAGCATCCCTAATACAAGATAAAGGAAACTGATAGTTACACTTTAAAACAGCACCATGGAGTCAATATTGTTCAAAAACATCTTGGGAAACAAATAATTATACAGACATAAGGCAACTAATGTTACCTGTGCTCCTCACTATAAAGTTCATTAATTAATATATCAACATACTGATAATTTAGATCAATATACTGATTTCAAATATATCTGCTAATAAAGTGAGCCATATTAAAAACAAACTGTGATGCTCTGTGTGTACCACTGAGAGGAGTGTAAATACTGAGATTTAGTGCCAAATTCTAAAAGTTATAGAATCCAAACTGAAGAAAGACTAAGTGTATTTTGGAAGCCACCTTGCAGTTACACTGCTACTTTCTTCAGATGAAATTATCTTCTCTCCCAAAGATGTAGAAAAAACAGCTCAATAGTTTCTAGCATGGGAAGTGCAGTAGATAAAGCTATGGCTGGCACTTCTTAGAACTGGTTATAAGTTTACAACCAGGTTTGCCTAATTGCCTCTGTCTCATATGCCCATAGTAAATTCTATTTATTATGATTTCCCCTTGGTTCTTGGTAGTACGTGCAATGCAACCTGGACTGGTGTGCCTAATATGGATATATGTTAGTATATGTAATGGTATCTTACAAAATAAATGATAAAACAGCACAGCCTCTACAAAATGTGTAATTAGTCCAACCCAACAGAAGTGTACTGATCTATAAATAACCTGCTTAAAAATGAACAAAACTGTGCAATTTTAACCCACAAATAAAACAGGAAGAAAGTTAAGCCACTCTGAAGAAATATTACAGCTTTTATAGGGGAAGAAACCCAAAATATATATAATGCCTGCAAGCACTGCCAACATTCCATATAACAGGGGACGTATTACATCCATAAAGCTCATGTTTTTAATACAGTGAAAATAAAGTAGAAGTCAATGCATTACTAAACATAGCCTCTCTGCTTGGATGACACTATTGTAAAAATGTGGCAAGAACTTTCACCAACAGCTGTCCTAGATACTCCACTCCAACCTCTCATTGTCAGGGTTATTCTGTACCAGTGTTGAGCTAAAGTCATACTGAACATGTTCCCATACATCATAAGATAAGGTATTTAGCATAGAATATGAGAATTCAAACCCTCAAAATTCCCAACAATCTTTTTAATGCTTGCCTAATATAAACAAGCCATACATGTTTCCGGTACACTGGTTTAGGAAAAGCAAACTGAAAAACCAAGACTAAATGAGGCACAAGATACAATGCTGTGGTGCAAGGCCCACCCCATCTGTCAGTGGTAGGATGTGAAGAGATTATAACTGTATTTGATGGACTCATCTTGCACTGAGTCTTCAATGTTTATACAATATGCCAACATCTAATAAAACCAGTATTTCAGCATCTTATCCTACTTATCCAAACCTTCCAGCTTACACAAAGCAAAAGGGAACAACAATACCTCTTATTTTAATGTCTTCTTCAGCAGCAGATTCAATTTCTTCCTTTTGTGGCAAGAGGTTATTATAAACAGACTATTTAATTGTGGATTAAAGCAATGAGAGAAGATAGGCATAACAATACAGTAAGCAGACCAGTGCTACATTTGTGTGAGGACAAAAATATTAGAGAAAGTGTGGAAAGAGGGTATTGTCAGCACTATCCTTTAATAACATTAGGAAGAAGAACTACTTATTACACATCCATTCCCTTGTCTTCCAAGTAATACCTCATTCTGTTCTCTGAAAGAAAGTGCCTATATGTAGAACCTCTACTTTCCCCCATCATTTATAGAGAATAATTCTGATGCTTGTCTTCCAACCTTCCCATGTAGAAAATATCTAAATGAAAGGACAATCAAATAGCATTTGCAAAAAGTTGTCTTTTATAAGTACTGAAAATATCATCAGTGCTAAATTATTAGTCATGTTTGGGTTTTTTTAATATCTTAAAACAGAAGACCTTAATTAGATTTGTAAACAGCAACTGCAGGAGTAACAGAAACAGAAATAATGCCAGGGAATTTAACTCAGGATTCAGTACTAGCATCACATGGTTAATGCAAAGAATGAACAACCCACTGGTTTAATACTTGTCCAAATTCCCAAAAACGTTAAGTCCTGATTCTTACAACAAGGTCTATATGAATCAACACCTCTGCTTATAACAACTCCACTAATGGTTTGAGATTACAAGAAATCTGCTATTAGAATTGATGTCCTATGCACTAAGTCTATGATCTTAAAGGATTAACAGGCATATGACTTCAAAGGGTGGGTTATTCCTACCTAAGGAACAGAAGCACTTTCTTCAAATATCTCAGGAAATCACAGACCTTAGAAATGAAAAAAAAAAGTATATGCATGAATTCATCTTAATTTAGCACTCCCGTTTTTCCTTGAGCATCTGAGTTCTGGTATTTTGTAATAGACACACAAAGACACATTTTAAGTTATCATCTTCAGATTTTCCCTAAACTAGTATTATTTAATCTTTAGCTGTTGAGATTTAACAGGACAGCAGCTATGTTTACCTTGTACAGTTCTGAGCATACAGTTTACATTAACAAAAAGTAGGGTTCTATCTAAAACAAAGAAAACCAGGATAAATCTAAGTCAATCACCATTTCATAAGGATATTGTCATCTTAAATTTGTTTTAAGCAATGAAAGGACTGCAAGTTTTGCATTTCTATTTTTGTTAAATCATTATTCTTTCCTCATTCTTTTTTGTCCTGTAAACCTATCACTAGCTAGTCTGCAAAATTATGAAACTCAATCCTCATCCAGGAAGAACTTTTGGAAAGTTCATAATATTGCAACACGCACACAAAAAACCTCAACAAATAAATTCATTAATTAATGGTAAGAGCTCCTGACAGCCGCTCTCTAGAGAACCGTTTGTCCTCAGAATGCTTTAAGGAAAACATACAGTATTTCATCACTGTGTTTAGACTTCTTATAAGATACAGTGTGATTAATGGAGAAAAAATAAATATTAAAAGTCTTACCATGTGCCAAATTAAGAAGAGCACTTGATAAAATAGGCACTTCTTCTTGTGAGTAATTTGAAAGAATAACTGTTTTTCATTACAACCTCAGCTCCCAGCAGGTCATACATAAACCAAGCCAGCTGCAGTTCAAACAAAGGTCTGTCCAAAGGATGGGCTCAAGGTGCGGATAAATTATTATTGCAAAACCAGTGCCAAGCTTTACTCTCCCCTCTGCTTTTCTCATTTTAATGAATTGGGCTTGACCCCAAAACTTAGCTATTTTTAATACCCTAGCTTCATTTCTGTTCTGTATTTTTCCACCTTATTACAAATAAAGATTTATTTACTACAATCAAAGCAAGTCAAAGCTCTAGGAATATCCTCTAAAAGTGTTCACATGATCCCTAAAGTTTATAGAAGCTTATGAATAAGCTACATGACCCATCAGGTATACAGTGAACAATTCATCTTACTTTAAAGCTACATACTTGGAGAAGAAAGTAAGTTATTTCTTGCGCATCTACAGTAGTATGTTCATAGATTGAAGCTTTCTGTCAATCATTTTCAAATTATTCTCTACAGTTACAAAAAATGTGAGGTTAACTCAACTCAAGGGAGACAACAGAGTTAAAAAAAAAAAAGGAAGAAGTATATGGCCCACCATTCCTGATGTAAAAAAATTTAAAGTTAGCTCTTTACATCCTGTAAAAAAGATTGGATTGGATTGGACACAGGCACAGGATTGGATACCCAATATCATCATGTCTCTGTGCAAGAACCTCTTCACTGGTTCCAGTGGCAGTTACGGGTAGATCACCTGAATTTGTCTTCAGTCTCTCACAGATTTTGGAGTTAACGAGCAACAACCATATGACTGTACCTTCCAATTTTCTTACCTTTGCTAAAGAATGTAAGTCTACCTTTAAGTTCTTTATTCCAAAGTACCATGGAGTAACTAACTAGATGCCATATAGTCACCATAAGTATTCTACCATATGCATACAATTACTTTCACAGCTAAGAAACTTGCATTCTTACCACCTTTTATTTGCAGTTGGAAGTTATAAATCCATCTACCCTTAACGCTTATGGAAACGTACCTTAATCTTCTTAGAGGTTTGCATGCATTAATAAAAATGCCAGTCATTATAGTAGTAGATGTTCAGTTTTTATAAACTTAATATCATGGTTACAATTTCCCATAGCCTTAGCTTACTGCAGTTCTTTTGATGTTGGTGCCTGGTGAGAAAACTTGTTTAGTCAGCTATAGGGTGGAGCTGCCAGGCTTTTAACTATGCCAGAGAACACAGACCACCGTAGAGGAGCACACAGGAGTCCTTATATCAGAATTAGTAAAATCCTACACTACACACTTACACTAAAAGGAGCGTACATCCAGAACTGCTATATATCATCCAGGACATTACAACTTCCAATCACAGTTTACAGACAAAATGACATTCCAGGAAAAAAAAAAAAAGAAGAAAAAAAAAAAGGAAAAAACCAAACAACACATAAGTTTCAAAGTATAACAGAGACCAAACACAGTGGGAAAGTTTAAAAAACTCAAATAAAATAGGTCTCATTTCAACTTATGCAGAATAAATAATAGTTCTAAGTCGCCCTCTGGGGACTTGGTTTCATCCAGGATATAAATCTGAGTACAAGTCAGCACTCAGTTTATAAAAATCAGAGAGAGATGAAAGCAATTAAACATAAAATGTGGCATTTTGGGTCTCTTTTAAGAGCAAGGAGGAGGAAAAAAACCCACACGTTATTTTCAAAACTTTTGATATCCTACAGAAATAGTGAAACATTACATCGTGGTATTCTAAAGTAATATCTCTTGTTTATAACCATATAAATTTAGTCCCCTGGCACTACTGGGCTTATATAATAGAAGAGACTTATTTTAACAGTGCCCTGTTAAAAAAAGAAGCAACTCATTTTCAACTCATTTTCTCCAGTGGGAGGGATGTGTGGCCTCATGTGAGAAAGGGAACATGCCTAAGTTATTACTGTAGGAAAGCAATCTGTCAAAGGCTGGTCGTTTTGGCATGGTGAATACCACTGGTGAGATCAGAGAGTCAGATCCTGCTTGCAATTACTGCTAAAGGACCTTGGATATAGGCAGCCTGCTATCAATTATTCCCCTGGCCTCAGACACTTGGACTTGTCAAGTTCCCAGTGTCTTCTGTTTTGTAACAGTAAGAAAAAGGGCTTCCCATGATCAGTTCTTGGAAGTTTCTCACATGTTGTGTCACTCCAAAGTGTCATTAACAATTCAATTAAAATTTAACAGCACATGTTAGCATATTCAGGTTTTTGTCTGCTAAAATAAGGTCCAAGACAGATAAAGCAGATTCCGTCTCAAAATCTTGACTTTAAGTTATGCTTTCATATGTAGATTATCAAACATGACATTGCCTGCCACCTCAGAGATAGAGTGTGTTTGATGTCCCTACTCTACTAATAGTACAAAGAAAAAATTGTTTAACTAGAAAACAGAATAGCAACATCACTTGCAGGATGTAAATTCTTGCATCATTTGTTTAGTTTGGTATAATAGCAATTTTATGGTTTTTTTATAAAGTCTCACCAGTCTATTTCTGAAGCTGATTTTATTTTTAGAAATCATTAAGTATTAAATTACAGGGTTTGTTTTATTAGTTTACTTCCTTGTGTGGGATTTTCTTGAAGGATTAGCTCCAGATGCAAAGTATAAATGGAAATTAAATTAATCTAAAAGGTATATTACACATGAGTTTTACTAGATATGGCCCCCAAAAGAAATACTGTTCATTCACATAGTTTATTCATAGTTCATGGGCCACTCTGTAATTTTTCTCCAATTATACAGTGTAAAAAAATTTAACATCTTAAGGTTTTCAGTAAAATTGGAAAGAAGGTTCAGTCTTAAGCTTTCTAAGGCAGCTTTTTCTCTAAACCATCAATAGGTTTAGTCATGCAAGGAGAAGATTCTTTAAACTTACCAAAGACTTTGTTTAAAGCCCAGGAAAATGCGGACTGTCAGCATCCTTTGTGTTGTTTTGCAGCTTAAACCCATTCCCCAGTATGCTGGTGACCCTCTACCCCAATTCTCTAGTTTCTTTCTGACATCAAACTCAGGATTATTGTTAGATTTTCTTCTAGGCAAAAAGGAGATTAGAAGCCCAGCTGCAACAGCTGACTGACAGGAAAGGGGGTAGAAAAAATACATAGATAGGTATAAAAAGTTTAACCACCATATTACCAGAATAATTTTCTTCCACATGCCAGCTAACAGCATTGACCATCGTCCCCATGGCTTGAGAACCAACGACTGCAAGAAATGGGGGCACCTCCCCTCACAGTGTCAAAACAGGAATTGACATTTCAAGGAAAAAATTATTTACATGTAAATCCTGATCAAAAGCAAGCTTGCACCCTGAAGTTGTCAAGTTTTGCTACCAGTCTGACACTTAAATGGGCTATAGCAAAACTTGATTTAAACTGAGGAGAAAAAAAACATGGCAACTCAATTACCCCCTTGCAGATCAGATCTGGCAGTTCAGGTCAAACTTTTCACCCTGCCATTTCTCAATACCTGATGCCTTAAACAAACAATATGTATTCCTCCTACAATCCTAGATGAAAATACATTTCCCATGGCTCCCTACTGTGCCTTTAAAAGTGAATAAAATTAAAAAAAGGTTTAGAAATATTGTGCAAAGACTTTTTTTTTTTTAATTATCTCCTGAACAAAATAGCTTAAATTATCCAGGAGGAAAAATTCTTTTATGCAAATATATTTGCCTTAGAGAGATGTCTAGGGTGTATTGTCTTCTAGAAGAATTCATTTGCTTTTGAAAAAATCCTGTCCCATTAAACACGTGAAGCCATACTTCATTGTAATAACATTTGTCTGTAGCATCACAGAACAGAGAGCTACTTTGATCTGCCCAAAGGATGTTAAAAAATGTGAAATTTTCTGAAAATTGGAGAAAGATTTATATGGTTTAGTCAGTTTGTACAGTGACAAGGAACGCTCCACAGTGTTATAGAAATTAAAGCCAAAAATTTTGTAGGATCTAATTCTTAAAGGAGTTCCATCCTTCATCCAGTCAATTCATGCAACTCCTTCTTAACAGGTTTCTGTAGCAGCACTCAACAGTTGTAACACCTGCTACGGATTTGTTTTGTGTCCCCAGACTGGTTCCCCTTTAAGTAGTAAACCAAACTATCCACCTCAGCTATTTTCAAAATAACTTTGCTCTGTTCATTGCCATTAAAATGAGATATCTGAGATACACTTCAGACACTGCTTTACAGGCAAAAACAATCAACAAGAGAGAGACCAGTGGATTGCCTAGAGATTATTTAGATTCTTTAAGCATTAGAATTAGGGAAGTCCTTAATGAGATCCCATCTCTCACAAAAAGTCATTCGTTTTACTGGTACAAATTCGGTGAATTGCAAAAAATACGTTCACCACACTATCACACACCATGCAGATGTAAAAACAGTAAGCACAAACCCACTCAGCATCTCCATCTCAGCTGTGTAGTTCATTTCAGTTACAACTGGAGGAGAACATAAAATATCGAAATGCCTTCTTTATGCTGATTTGAAAACACTACCAGTATTCATGATCACATCATAACTGATCCTTTTTCCTCAAAAACTCAGATCTCACTACACCACAATTGGTGACGTATTATGCCCTGCCTGAACAAACTGACAAAATCTGGCCTCCTACTTTAAGCAATAGGAACACTCTGGGCCAAGTTTTCAGAATAATATACTTTCATTATGTGCAATTACTACACCTGTACAAAGAATAAAGTTTCATCCTAGCCATTTCATGAGCAAAACTAGTACATAGCTATGCAAATTTTAGCAAATTCCATGGGTGGCACCACAGTGAAACAGAAAGCTGGATAATGTTTTAGAGAAGATGACTGCACACAATAAGAACAAGTGTGTTACTACAGGTCACTAAGTTCATTATTACTACATTTCTAAATAAACCATATACTCAAATAGCGGTTGGCACAACTGACTAATGCCAACACTAATATCCTTCTATATCAAGTTTAACACAAAAAAAAATCAGAAAAAAATAGTAGTAAGAAATAGTAGTAAATAAGAAGATTCATTTTAGGACAGCTATCTTTATTATTTTCATGACAGGCCAGTGTAAGTATTGGACACAATATAGTTTTCTGCTTTTTACTCCAAAGACAAAAAATGTTTAAGTTACTGTTATGAACAAACTGATATTTTTGTATGTGTCCTGGTTTCAGCTGGGGTAGAGCTAACTGTCTTCCTAGTAGTGGGTACAGTGCTATGTTTTGAGTTCAGTATGCGAAGAATGTTGATAACACACTGATGTTTTCAGTTGTTGCTCAGTAGTGTTTAGACTAAAGTCAAGGATTTTTCAGCTTCTGATGCCCAGCCAGCAAGAAAGCTGGAGGGGCACAAGAAGTTGGCACAGGACACAGCCAGGGCACCTGACCCAAACTGGCCAACAGTGTATTCCATACCATGGGACGTCCCATCTAGTTTAGGAAATGGGAAGTGGGGGAGGGAATCGCCGCTCGGGGACTGGCTGGGTGTCGATTGGCAAGTGGTAAGCAATTGCCCTGCGCATCATTTGGACATTCCAATCCTTTTATTACTACTGTTGTCATTTTATTAGCGTTATCATTATCATTATTAGTTTCTTCTTTTCTGTTCTATTAAACTGTTCTTATCTCAACCCACGAGTTTTACTTCTTTTTTTTTTCCGATTTTCTCCCCCATCCCACTGGATGGGGTGGAGTGAGTGAGCGGCTGCGTGGTGCTTAGTTGCTGGCTGGGGTTAAACCACGACAGTATGTTACTATGAATGTCTCTGACCTTAACACAATATTAATGAAGGATTTTAAAGCTCCATTTGATTAGGAAGCTATCAAGTATTTACAGCATTATTGCTTAGATTGTAAACTCTTTGCAGCAAAGATTTTTTTTGTTCTGAGTTGTACAAGACACTGTCAAAATAATGTCCTCCTGCAACAGTGACAATTTTACACACTCCCAGAGTAAGTGCAGAAATTACTTCAGGAGAATTTGAAACTGTGCCATTTTTCTTTCTACAAGTCTAGTTCAGACTACACCTGAAATTAAAATCAGTTCTTTAGTGAATCAAGCTGAAGTATTCAAAATAAAAAGCTACCTCAAGATTTTGGTCTCAGATTCTAACTTCAGTTAAATAATGCCATCTTCACTTGTCCTCATCTTTATTTCTGTAGTTGTAATAAAACCTTGAAAACCTCATGTATGCACTCGAAAACAAACCTAAATTATAGAAGTCTAACTAAGCTACCTCCTCATTACTGGGGCGGGGTGGGGGGGCAAGGAAGGGAGAAAGTCTCTTCAAAAAAATCCTAGGGAACCTTGGTGGTAACATTAAGCCATTCAGAATCCATAGAATGCAAGTAACTAATTTGGCATAGAATCTACCTATGCTTCAATTTTTCAACAACTACTCTGACTTCCACAACTGAAAGCTGGGGTCTTGGTTTTTTAAATCATTTCCATTTAAATATTGTCTTGCAAGAGAAGACAGCAGGACAGTTCTCCCTACCCCCCCCCTCCTTTTTTTTTTTTTTTTTTTTTTTAAGAGCTTAAAACATAGGGACACAAATTATTTTCATACTTTTTTCTGCTAACACACTCACTCATTCAGCAATTCAGTCAATAGTGTGGAGATACACATCTTTTTATTTCATTAAAATTCAGAGTAGTTCTTTCATGGACTACTTGTAAAGCAAGCAACAGCTGTTTGGTTGTCCCTCCACTAAAGTGGACGCTGTACACTCATCGGGAAGGAAAAAGCCACTCTGACACAGGGAACCGGCTCCCTTACGGCAGTTCTGGGCTGAGCTAACACCCCTACAATTTACAAGGAATAACAACAGAACAATTTTTGCTAACCCACTGAAAGTTTACAACAGGGTGATGTCCCTGACTCACCACCAGCTTTACAAAATCAGATGTGAGGTCCCAAACTAGCAGGTGGTGCAGGCTAGAAGTAAAGAAGTAGGAAAGGAGCTCCTTAGTATTCTATCCTTTCAAGGAAGAAGAGAGATTTTTTCACTGTTGTTCACTTCTAGCCCAACACAGAAGCAGTTAACACACAGGTCACCTCCTCATAACCAGGGAAAGGCACATTTTCTGACTTACCAGTGGATGGAAACCATGTACTTCACTGAAATCTAGTCCTGCAGAGTAATGATATGCATTTAAAGACCTGAGCTATATGTAAGGTAACATACTACAAGTGGGTTCTCAGAAGTTTTATATAGTCTGAATTCAGCATAAATCAACAGTAACTCACCTGCATAAAGATTAAAGCCTTCTTTGCACTGAACATACATAGCAGATACCACAGTATCCACAGATGCCCTTATACTAACCTAACAAAAATAGCACCATTCTAACCTAGGGAGCTCAGATTTTAAAACAGTGTTAGAGATTTTATTTTCAATTCTTTGATATGAGTGAAAATGAAATTTCCACAGCTATTATACTATGTTTAATTTGGAATGCATGGAATAAGGAAGACAAGACACACACTATTGCCCAGTTCCCATGGTGCACAAGATACTAGCAGAGTAGCACTAACAAGAAAAACTTTCCCTAGCTTTAACCACCTGTTCTGTTTCAACAGACAAATGCTCCTACCATAAGACAACAGTCCATCTCCAATGAGTTCATGACTATTAGATTTTTCATTTAGATTTTACAAATGTACTGCCATAGATGTTTAAACTCTGCACAGTATCATTTCACAATAAATCAGTCTGACAGCTTTATGAATTTTCAGAAAGAAAAAAAAAATCACCTCTATGAAGTTCAAAATGTCAGAAAAGGAAAAGCTCTAAAAACAGTGCCAACATATTTTTTAAAAAAGCACATGCGCTTGGCTCATCGAGTTGTCTGCTACCATCGATCAATAAACACAGAGCCTTGCTTCTACTTCTATTCACTGGAGAGAGTTCCAGTAAGCATACCACACTAGTGCACCCACACAGTCCTTGCTTGTGGAAAATGAGCCTTGCCCACCCCACCCCCCACCACTTTTTTTATTTTTTATGCCTGAAGATTACTTAAGATCTCACTGATCATAAGCGCATTTTGTTTCTTCAAGGCTCAGAGAGTCTAGGTTAGGTTTTCTTAGTATCACCCTTATAAATTCAAAGGTCCCCCTATTTCTGCTCAGAGCTAAATCAGATTTACAACAACTGTCAAAGCATAGGATGACAGATAAATTAATCTTCCCTTCATGAGTTTACATCTGAGGCATCTGGGCTGCTGATCTGGCCCTAACAAGCACAGGGTCTCTGCAAGCTGTCGTTTAAAGCTGATGCTTTCATGACTGGAGATGAATTATTCTGTCATGAGAATCTATTTATTCAGGAGTTAGAAGGTGGGGTTTTGGCTGCAGGATAGGATGATTTCATGGGTTAAGCTCCCCTTGAAGCGTCTGTCTAAATCTTGTCCTGGAGTTGACTATACTACACTTGAATTTTTAGGACATTTACAGAATAGGAAAAAAGCCTTTTTCTTCCACAAAGTTGTTATATTTTCCTCAAGCCTGACACCAGTAGAGGATCATTCTCTCTGTACAGCAGCTGATTAATTCCCTTCCTCCAACTAAGGTTGACTATCCAGACATTAATAAATTGATATTTTTAAAAAAGGCTCAATGATTCTTTTCACAACATTGCCTGCCATGCAACAGTCTGCTATGAAACAACAGGCTGCTTCAACCTGCCAGGACATTTCCTTGTGGAGAAAGGCATGGTTCAGTGAAGGAGCTGGGAAACCCTTGCTCTGCCTGTGGGAAAGAGATACATTTCAGGCCCAGCTGCTGGACACTGACGAACCAGAGACAATGACAGTCCTTGAGCAAAGCAGCAAGGGAGAAGTTTCCATGTATTCCAGCTCAGGTTGGCAACCTGCAGGGAAAATGAGGCCATCAAGAAGTCAACTGAGGATCTATAAACTAAACAAGAGGATGAGCTAGTGAATACTGTGAGACATTGACTGACAAGCTTCAGTCCAATGTAAAAGACAAATTCCACAATGAATCTTCTGTGTATTTAATCAGTTCACTCAATAGTTAAAAAGATGCTTATGGAATGGTATCTAATTATTACCTGACTGGTTTTCACCATTCAAATAGGGATTCAAACTTGGGATTTCAGAGAAGCAGTAGGCTTAGCCTGTTTAGCCAGGGTTCAATGACATGTTCCTCAGTCCAGCTAAGGGCACAGATCCAAGCCAAGCTATCATCAGGTTGGTAAAAGAAGCTATTAAGTGGTGAAAGAAAAGAATCAACATATGAAATAGATTCATACCCATCTAGGTTTCAAAATAATTTGGGGCAATATAATGTTGTAAGAACAGGAAAAATGAATACATTTAAAGAAAAAAATTAGTAATCCTTTTGCATCAAAGCAGCAATAAGAAATACTTTGGGTGGGAAGAATGATAAAGCAAAATAACTTTCCATTTCAAGGAATCATTTTCAAGAGCTTAATAAAGAAAAATTCAACTCTATTCTCAGTAGATAACCCAGTTGCAGGCAAGAAAGAGCTGATTTTCAGTAAGCAGTGAGAGGTGGTATTAGAATGGTAACATGGAAATAGAGGCAATCTAGAAGAAACTCAGTTATATTGTTGATATTTGAATTGTCACTTTCCCTATGCTCCTTTCCAAAGCATAAGCCTTCTTTACACAAGCTTTTATTTTTAGGGTGACAATACCCTTTTGGCTATATTCTCTTGTACGCATACATTTATCATTAAAATGTCACTATTGCTCTTTTATTATTCAGAAAAGAGAATATTATTTAAAAGGCTTGAAAGACACACCCAGAAGCTGATCTATGTTAAAACTATCACTATTCCAAGAAGACATCTAGTTTTCCTTTTCAAGCTGTCATTATCAGCCATGAAACCTGCTGAGGAGTCCATGTTCACATTGTGTCCTCCCTTGAAATTTCCTTAATACTTGCACCCTCCACTGTGCAGTGTTTTCTCAAACCTCCCTTCTGTCTTTTTAAGGGATGGCAGGGGTGTGGGAGGGTGAATTCCACAGAATTTGAAAGTAACAAACATAAGCACTGCAGAAACTAGATCTCTTAGGCTACAACTATTTTAACCACAAGTCAACTTTAAAACATTTAAAATACAAAATGCAAATGTATGTTTACAACAGAATTCATTGTCTAAGCACCACTTACAATGCCCATTGACCTAAATCATCCCATCCCACTATCAAAATCCCCTTGCATTTTCAGTTCTAGGAATTCAGTCATCCCGTATGTCTGGGTTTCTGTTTTCACTTCAAGAGAGATTTTGGCAAAACTATGCACAGTAGCAGGACAAACCATTTTGAAAACCTCTCTTCTGTTTATAGACAATGTAACTGCTTTTGGAAGTGTTAATTAAAAATTTAGCACTTGAGTGCTGTAAAGTCGATCAACCTGCCTTTGCAAAAAGGAGTCTCATGCCACTCAAACCAGACCTCTAAATTTAGTTTGCCTCCAAATGTATCAGACAAAGCATTTTGTTCTTCTGAAGGTTTAAATATAAGCCAATATAAAAATCAAAAGGACCATTACTTTAGGATTACCATCAATACAAGTTAACACTTAAAAACCCACAAAGTACAGTCAGCAGATCTTAGCAAAAACCATGCATCTACCTAATTATTTTTAATATAACTTCTACTAAGCACAGCAAACTAATGCAAGATCTATAAGATGTTAAGGAAAGAGAGATCAGTCTGTGGTATTTATGACTTTAGTCATTCTTTCTCAAAACAACAGATGAAATAAAATGTATGACATTCCCAAAGAGGGAGTTTCTACTGTAATTCATCTTAAAATGCAATGTTCTGTCATCTCCAGTAACACTTACTGAAAGCAACCATCAATACTTTTTGTCAAAAACCTGCACTCTGTGTAAAATGTTCCATCAATCTCTATTTACATAAAACAAAAAACTTTCAGTATGGTTCTAAAGCAGAACCATTCAGATTCTCTGTCTTCCATTTTCATGCTCTGTTGAAAAATTATTTTGACTGACACAAAAAACCCCCATGCCTAACAATTTATGGTAAGGGTGTTTGGTTTTTTTTAAATGTAAAGCAAAACCACATAGACTTGTTCTTTTCTATTGATCAGCTAAGCAAAACAAAGCATTTTCTGTTTACTTGGAACTAGATCCAGTTCTCCTTCTATGTATAAACAGTCTAAATAGTCTAACTTAATAATTGGTGAACAATTTTGCAAGGTAAGCAATTTAATACAGTTCATTTAATCATGTTCGTGTATCCCATATGCTTTTCCAGACATATAAAAAGCACTCAGAGTCACCATCCTGTAATCTTACTCACATGAACAGTACCATAAATTTCAATCAGAACTAAATCACAGGGAGAAGAATATATATGTATTCAATGCTTTTGGGTTAGAGGCATAGTTTTCTAATCCTCATATTGCATTCACAGTGTTTCTAAGCTATTAGGCACTAGCAGATCAATACTCAAACAGTTGTTGTTAAAGAGCATGGAGGAAAACTATAGCAGAAATACACAGCCACAAAGCAGTCATTCATTTTCCAAGTACCAATGTCACAGTCCTGTTACTGACCACATCCAGAAATGAACTAGTTGACTCTAAAAGGGGAGTGGGAAGTGTTTCCCACATTCTTTCCTCTAGAAGAGAAGCGTTCTTTTGCTTTATCACCTTCTAAAATGAAACTGTGCATGACCCTATGTAATTTAACCATGTCTTTAGGCCTGGAAAAAACAAGACTGGGACAGGCCATGGAAGAATGTAGAACAGAGCTACCACGGACAGATCACACGAACCCAAACACTGATGGCAGCCAAAAGAACAGGACTGCATGGGACAGTGCAGGACCTGGGTCTTCCCAGGGCCCAGAACTGGAACCCTTAAAACAACCATCACACAATATTTCCTTCTCACTAAATGGATTCGGTCAATGATTTACCATGCTTTAGGTACTCTCTACAACTATTTGTATACATTCTCATCAACGGTCATTAG
Organism: Buteo buteo; assembly: GCF_964188355.1. Lineage (NCBI taxonomy): Eukaryota > Metazoa > Chordata > Aves > Accipitriformes > Accipitridae > Buteo > Buteo buteo. The sequence goes on from NC_134174.1 coordinate 43,806,105, forward strand.
TTTGTAATTTGTATTTTAAAAGATAAGATGAAATAAACATGTTTTTCCTCTTTTTGCTAGAGCACTTATTCATCCAATCGCTCAGGAGATTTTCAACTGAGGATATGATTTCAAGACTTGTCATCACACTCTACCCCCATTTTTTAGTCTATCAGCAGATCCTTCACCATTTAAAAACAATTTGTATAATTTCCTATTATTTTGCAGCTCTTTAACAGCTTTAAAATATGCAAACACTCTGAAAACAAGTAGTTTTGGGGGTTATTCCACAACGTTCAGAAAACATTGCAGAAACATAATGTAGACAGCTTCTCAATGTTTCTGAACTGTAGACAATACAGAGCCTACAAGTGAAGTAAACAAGTCCTAAAGAATACCTAAAGGAAAATACCTAGCAATGAAATAACACCTAAAGAAAAAAAAGAAATCTAAGGATAAAAAAAATGCCTACCTTTAAGAAGGGATCTATCACTTTAAAACAATCAGAAGATAACAGATAACAAACAGCATAAATAACAGCATTAAAATCTAATGGAAGAACAGATACAGAATTAGGAAGGTCTTGTAAAGATTTCTATTTTTCATATTCTCTACTCTGGATAGTCAGGAAGACCTCAATGAGCTGCCTTCACAACTCACCCAGTTTCATCCTCACTCCAGAAAGGACGGGGGGGGGGGGGGGGGGGGGATTGGAAAATTCTTCCCAAATCCCACCTGATAGAATAGACAAAAATTTTCTTTTTGAAAATGCTGTCTTTGGGGGGTGGGGGGGTGGGGATGGGGGTGTCTTTTTTTTGGTGTTGTTTACTGTGAATACTGCCAATTTCTGTCTAACAGCTGTGAAAAATAAATAAATTAATTAAATTTTTTAAAAAACACACAACCAGTTTTCTGCAAGCTCTCACAACTACACAGCTATAGGGAGCCACACTTGAGCTACATGTCACATAAAGCACACTCTCAATTTGCTGGCTGAGTAGTATCACTTGGAGATGCAACCAAAAGCTCAGAAAACAAGATGAATATATTTCTTGCTCCCTTTTCTTATAGATCAGAGACCCAAGCCAGGACTCTTCTTCTACACAAATCACAGGAATTTAACTGACTTTCCTAGTTCTAAAATAAACAGTTCATAAATCAGTCACTAAAACTAATTCAACTTCACATCACAGTACTGAAATTAGTAGTGCCTTTATTGTGAAAAATCTACATTTGACTTCTATTTTTATGTGTATTTTATTTATAAATTACTCATGTTTTTCCAGGGGCAAAATGGCTGAAATAATACCTACACCAAACCATATCCCTGTCATCTGAAGGAAAAAAACCCACAGAACAAATTGACTCAACGAGGGGGAGCTATTAGCAATGAATACACAAGCAATGCTCAATTCTGCACAACCATCATTACCTACACAGCTGAATACTTAACATGCTACCTCCTAGAAGAGCTACAAAGTGGCTGCCTACATTATTTTATAGACAGTCAAGAGAAACAAGAACATGATGTATGGCTAGAGAGAAAAAAAAAATTATATTTTCCCTTTCATATAAAATAACGTCCAGTTACACAAAAACCTCAGCTGAAGATCTTAAGGCATGCCTTGCTCTTTTCAGATTATATAAAACACAAAATCAGCTACAGTACAAATTCATCCCTTTAAGTGAACCTAGTAATTATTTGATTACAGCAGACATATTTGGCCAAAGAACTACAGATTTTAAAAGCTATTAAATAATCAAAAGTGTAATGCCTCCCAATCATTATAACGTACATACGACAGAAACAACAGATGAACAATAGCAAATAATGCTATTGCAGACATTTTTCTTTCCTATCAATACATAACATGTCAGGAAAGTAAAAAGTCAGCTTTAAAAATGACAAAAGTTTTATAGGCACCAGGAAGCTGTGTGCACTGTCTCAGACATTACAGAACAGGGCAGGTGGAGGAAACCAATTAACTAGATGCATCCTTCTCTGCATGTCCATTGTTCACATTATGAATTCACGTTTTGTTTCTATCACTCCACTATACAGTTGCCCCCCACCATTCTTCTTGGGGAAAGATAACCTTTTAAATTAAAAAAAAAAAAAAAAAAAAAAAAAAAGTCAAGCTACCCCAGGAACATCTGGGGAGAAATCTATTCAAACACAACCAAATATATTCTGGAAAACAAGGTTTTCACTTGCCTCAGTAGACAATCCATTATTAAACTTTTTTTTTTTTTTTTTAAATAATCACTGCTTAAAAAAAATTGAAGAGACCACAGGTAATCATGCAAGCAAAAGTAAAGAGTTGACTCTAAAACAATTTTTTTTTTTTTTCAGAGAGCACTGTGATTAAATTGACTGTAAGGGTCTTAAAAAAGCTGACCAAATAAAATTGTAATAGCACAGTGTAATAGTACTTAGCTCACTGTTGCCCAGTTGTTTCTGCAAACACCAAGCTCTAATTTTTCAAAAGTAAATTAAGCTTTAGCCTTTAATGCTTGTGGATAAGAACCAGAGCAATGTTGCACTGGGAAGTCTTTAGGTTGAGAAGAAGAAATAGGCCAGTTTAGCTTCATTTTTTTCAGGTGACGTACACAACTAGAATTTGACCCAGCAGTTCTAAGAAACATAATTTCAAGGAGTACACAATCAGATCTAATCTGGCCATCATATCTGTCAACGCCCATTCTCCATCTGCCTGAATTTTAATAGAACCTTCTATTTATTCTGGCCAAGGCTTGAGCCTGGTAGTTCCCTGCAAGATGAAGGGCTTCAGTACCAGCAAACATTACTGATACATACCAGTTTGTCCTTGAGTAAAAAGCAAGCACTCCAAGAAGTTGAGAAGCAGAACAAGACATCTTAGAAAGAAAGATCCCTAAAGCCCAGACAGAATTCTCCTGAAGACTGGGAAAAGCCCAGCTGAAAGATTCACTGTACATCAGGTCTGTTCTTAAGTTTGGATTAAATCCTGCAGTTTCCTTCCTCTAACTCACAAGAGAATGCAATAAACCCCCAAGTGCCCTGCCAATCCATTCTCTGGAAAACCTCCCAAAGTCATTTCTGGTCTATCCCCTTTATTCAACAGAGTGCTTTCATGCAATTTTACGAACACAGCAACACACTAGATCATCCTGGCAACGTGAAGAAGCACAACTTGAACTGGCTAACTGTCAGCGGAAAAAGATGGGTCGACTGTAGGAAGAGGAAAGAAGTTGAAGGAACAAAGACAAAGCTGAAAGCAAAAGACTTCTTTTGGAGAGTGGATCTCAACAGCCAGAGGAGCTACCCTATGGGTATAAACAGGGACAGATTCTTTCCTCAGCTCTGACTGCTCTAAGAGATGCATTTTCACTGCAGAATTAACAAAGCTCTCAAGCTACCATCTCTAATCTAGTTCCGATTGACACAAAAAAGCCTTTCACCAGTTGGTCAACCCACTGGCTTTCCAGATGGGACAAGGGCTTTCAAAAGAGTACAGGGGTCTCCTAGTGCCTTTCCACAGTCTCTCACCCAAAGCCTAGCGAAACAGTTTGCCAGCAGTTCCACTGGAATGGAAGTGTAACAGGGCTCTACACCCAGGTGCCAACAACTGAGCAGCACTTCTTCCAGCACATGTGGGGAGTGGTGAGTGTGTCACTGGTGAGGGCACAGCAGTTCATACATGACCCTTCAGTTTGGTTGTTCCCAACAAAACCAGGTTAAACCCAATCATTCAGGATGACCCTGCAGTGAAAACCTACTGAACAAAGGTTTGTTTTTCTAATGCATCAGAATTTTACATTCACCTATATAACACAATTAACAATTAATTTCCAATTGGGAAATGTTTATAGCAAAATGGGGTGGCAGCAGTATTTACTTGCCCAAAGCCTAAATATCATTCAAGTGACGTTTCTGCTAGAAGCCCCAAAATCTGGGGTGTGGCTGTAAAGGCCAGACAGTAAACTGAGCGGGGCCAGGGGGAATTGTACACACAGTTTAAGTAAAGATATCAAGTAGCTTTGACCTCACTCTACAAGGGATCACTGAAAGTATGCAGAATTTATCAATTGATGTACGTTAATGAGGATTACCTGTGTAAAATTTCTTCACACAGTGCAGGAGTGCCAACTTCTAGTTTAAAGAAAAATAAATAATACAACCAGGAAACTGATGTACTGGCAAACTTAAACAAAAAAAGGCACACACAGAGCAGTTTCAAAACACAAATATCCATCATTCTTTTGTCCTAGTCCTGTCACTGTCCAGGGGCCAGCACAAAAATACAAGATGAAAACCATTAATTTTAGGCAAAATTATGCAAAAGTAATCCAAATCAATTGCCTCCAAGCTCCCCAAAATAAAAAGTGAGCAAGTCTGATCAATAACTTTCAATTAAGATGATAAAAAAAAGGCAGCTGAATTTGCTTAAGGGAACCCGGAAACCATGCACACACCGCACTGCACTCTGTTATCTCCAGTTGAAAGACAGTACAGATAAAGGAATCAGTCACATGAAATTTTGAGACTCATCCCAGGTGGCCATAAAAATAACAGAATTTCAAAAATTTAGACACCAAGCCTATTCCAATGGTAGAATTCCCACTCAACATTTCCCAAATTAAAAGTCCTTCCAATAATAACAGAAATCTGAAAGCCTGCATTAGCGAGGGCTAGCCCCTTCCAACCGTTTGTTCAGAGACTCTCCAACAAGCATACAGCACACTGTAAGAATTCAATTTGGAAACCATCATCTAAAGCACAGAGGAGAACAGGAAAGTCATATTGCTATAATGCTTAGATTATCAATCATCTTGACAGTTTATTGGCTTTATCACCACACATACCATTAAAATGATGTCTGGCCTAGAATGTCAGGAGGCAAACATTAAACAGACCAGGATTAAAAAGCAGATCCCAAACAGCACTCCAGTAAAGTTTCCCTTCCACTCTGAAATTAGTTAGAGCTGACTAAGTAACTGGCGCTAGACTTTGAAGAAATATACAGCCTAAAAGGCGCAGAGTCAACACAGACTTGACGAGCTGATAGGTAATGTCAAGTTATGGCAACTCTAAAGCTCCTGCGGTTGATTTATCACGTACTGTGTGCACCAGAATGATTGCTAATGGGGGGTGGGGGGAAGAAGCAAAACAACAACAGCTTAATTTGCTGTTTCTTAGAGCCAAGGGTTTGCGTCAAAAGGGCCAAATGAACTCCTTGAAGTCAAGCAGCAACGCTTGTTTCATCAATTTTGTAATTATCAAACACACCCATTAACAATAACATTTTTTACACTACAGTAATTTTACAGATTAGGAAAATCTAAGAGTGACAGAATATATTCATAATTCAGTAGTAACAGATAATGAAAGAGATACAAATCCTGAATTTTTAAAGCATAGCTCTGTGTGTCAGTCTAGTAACTAAATCCTGACACAATTAAAAATTGTGCATCAACAGGGTACAGATGAGAACTGTGTCAGTTGTTCAGGACTGTACTTCCATGTGCTCAGGAACATGTGGGCAGGCAGTTACAGCTAATTAAATGCAACTTCCCTTTTCCCCAACCCCACACACCTCTGAAAAATCTGATATTTCTAAATATTATTTTAGTTCCTGTTTCTTTCTCTTCTTTTTGTTTTCCTTTCCCCCCCAAATGTACTGACATTTGCATTATCCTCCTAATTTATTTAAAATAAATATGTCAATTTTAAATCACAAATAAGCTAATGGCATGTCCAATCAAAAGAACCAGTCAAATAATTGAGCTACAGTATTTGCTGAAAATAAACTGTTTATATGCTTTCTTATGTCAGTCAAAACCAACACGCACATACCCATCCCAATTTTAAACAGATTAATCCAATAGCAACCACAGCCTACTATTCTGATTTATTTCTCATCATATACATGGCTTGAACGAGTGCTTCTATCTCTGAGAAAGGTGTTGGGAGGTTCATTATTTGCCAGACACTGATAGATCTTTGTTGCATGAGCATTAAAGCTTTAATATTTTGATCCCACTGCAAGTAAGATTCAACTCTGTAATTATTACTTCACAGTCCGCACTTGCTCATATTTTGAGGGACTGAAGCAGTGTTTTTCAGTACATGTTGTCATTTTGAAATTAAAAGGCAGCTAAATGAAATCCTAACTTAAGGAAAAGTGCTGACTTAATACTTGATAAACTGTGGCAGCAATTTGTAGTAAAAACCAGTGTTTCATCCTTAACTGTGACATTTATCAGCTGACACAAGAATTTTAGCAAGGTCAGAGCCACAGAAGTCTCTCAGCTGAACTTTAAAATACAGGTAAAGACATCTAGAACTGTCATATGGCAAAACCACACCACACACATAAAATCTCATAAACAAGACTGAAGACAAAGACGACCAAATATTTAGCAATCTCCAAAGATCTGAACACTTCTTAGACATCTGACACCACCTCTCACCAACCTCTGAATGACCCAAGTTGAAGTCCTAATTGACCAAAAAGGATATTCTAAATTAGGAAGCTAACGAGGATTCTCTTTGTTGCCTTCAACTATCACACTGAGGCTGAGGAGTAAGGCTTGGGACTGATCTAACCACAGAAGCGCCTCCAACAAAGGGAAGTTTAAATGCTAACTGTACTATTAGAAGGTTAGGAACGCAGGAAGGGGGCCTCAGAAAAGTGCAGGTCACCAGAAAATACACACAGACATGAACTCTTCCTCCCCAGAAGTTTATTTCATCAGCTGTTCTTCGTATTGTGCTAGTTCTATGCATTTATTTGGAGGAGAGATGGGGGGGGGGGGGGCAGACACCAAAGAAAAAGGTGGAGGAAGAAAACACGCATACTCCACCTGTAACTGTTACTGTGATGTCTTCAAAGTTAGTGGGGAGAATGAGAACAATCTTCTCCAGCAGCAGATGAATCCCTACCAAAAAGTAGTATCAAGATTAGCATCCTAAACAGAGGACAGAACAGTCGCACTTGCTTCAGGAGTCTCCACTTCATCAACATCTGCCCATTCAGAGCATCTAAAACACACACTGCACTTGTGGCAACAAAACGTTATAGCAAAAACCAAGATACTAAGGTGACACAGTAATTTCACTTTACACCGCTACAGGGTTCACTATATTCAGACTGCTTGCTCTATGAGTTTTACTTCTCATACCACAACTGCTGTACCCAGAAAGTCCCCAAGGACCCAGGCCTCACTAGCAGTTAATGATCCATTAGACAGCCACCTTGATGCAAACCAGAAGGTGACTAATGCTCTAACAGTGGTCCTAAACTACAATAACAGACAACATTCAAGGATTACAGCCACTATAAACTAATAGTCATAGTTAATAACTGTAATATTTCATTAAAATGGCTAGAAATAATGCATACCAGACACCCAAACAATTACAGATGACCACAATGGTATTAGACAAGTTGTAATATAACATTGAAAGAAAACAAGCTAGCCACTTGCCACAGCACAATCAATGTACCTTCTCAGCATAAACTCTTCCTAGTTGTTTCACCATCACAGGCACAGAAAAATTTGATAAAGAATAAAAATTCAAGACAAAAGCTGGTGGTATTACCAGTAACAGTAAACAAGCACTATCTCTAAAAGTAGCAAGAAGACTTCTGCTCTGTTTCCATGCAGCTCAGCCAATAAAATTACCTTCATTGTTCCCATTTGCTTACATTTTTCCTGAAGACTAGCAGACCAGTAGCTATGTAAGAAGACAAACCATTAGCTAGCAGAGTATAACTTGCTTTCACAAGAGAACAATTTGTACCATCTAAGTGTAGTTTATAAAATACCCATGAAATTTTGCATGGTTTAACTCTATACCACAGTCACTTCATTCATGCCCCTTCCAAATTCATTTACAGACCTAGAACCAGAATGTTTAAAAAAAAAAAATTAAAAAATAATCTTAGCTTAAATATCACAACCAATGATATTAGTGTAGAATACTGTAGCATGATCTCGGTAGTGCTTTTAGACCGGTATTGACAACATGGTAAAGAAGTAAAACGCTTTAAACTACAAAGCTACTGCTATTGCAAAAAGTGTATATGGAAGCAAGAAAAAAGGCAAAAATTAATTTATACCTATTTAATTTAGGTTCAAAAATTCATTAGATAACAATTAAATTCAGTATTAATAACATGAAACAGAATTCTTCAGAAAGCCTTGTATCTTGATAAATGAAAGGTATACCATGAGTACTATGACCCATTTATCAGGATTAGGGTATTAGATTATATTTTTGTTGTATTGGGTAGATAGTATGAACCAGCTACACTGAAAGCATAAAAAGAGGCCAAATAAAAAAAACTAATTGGAATAAAAGACTGGAAGTGTGATTTCCACAGAAGTTCTGTAAAGTACTATTTTATTGGCAATATAGTTAGCCTTTGGCGATGTGCCATACACCCAGAGAAATACGGGGCTTATAAAAAGCCTGTGACATGGTGCAAAAGAGGGGTTTTAACACACCCTAAACCACACAGATGACAATGACAAAGATATTTACATTTTGAAGGAATGCTCTTGTAGCTTTGTAAAAATTGCAATCAATTTCACCACTGAAGGAGAAAGGTTTAAAAGATGAAGTTAAATTAATTTGGTTTCGTTTCTAGATGGTTGTTTAGAATTTCAAATTGGTTTGTTGCTTTTCAGAGGTGGATGAAATTAAGTGACTGCCAGTTAAAAAAGCCTCAAGATCCTCTGGCATAGGGGGCATTACTAAAATTGTAAACAGAATGTAATTTACTATTATTACTCACTTGCCCTGAGGAACAAAACATTGGAAAAAGGCCCATAAAGGATGCTCTCCTTGCAACTAGCACAGTATATATCACTAATTTTCTTTTCTGCATGCTTTTCTGTGATGACATTTACCATTGTAACAAAGTGTGCACCACAAACAACTTACACACATATGCATGTATACCTGTAGTAATTATTGAACAACAAGCTGGGATGAGCTGCCCAGCACAGTAACAAAGCAATTCTGGTCTAAATACTACTTAGCTGTCAGAAACGGAAAGCTATCATTGTCCTCACATTTCCAATAATCTGTCAAGACACTTCTTCCATTATGAATCTCCCACTAAATCTGCTCCCCAAAAAGCATGGTAAGAGTAACAAGGCCACTACTCTGTCATGGTTTAACCCCAGCCAGCAACTAAGCACCACGCAGCCACTCACTCGCTCCGCCCCACCCAGTGGGATGGGGGAGAAAATCGGAAAAAAAAAGAAGTAAAACTCGTGGGTTGAGATAAGAACAGTTTAATAGAACAGAAAAGAAGAAACTAATAATGATAATGATAACACTAATAAAGTAACAGCAGTAATGATAAAAGGATTAGAATATACAAATGATGCGCAGGGCAATTGCTCACCACCTGCCGATTGACGCCCAGTTAGTCCCTGAGTGGCAATCCTCCCTGCCCCCACTTCCCAGTTCCTAAACTAGATGGGACATCCCATGGTATGGAATACACTGTTGGCCAGTTTGGGTTAGGTGCCCTGGCTGTGTCCTGTGCCAACTTCTTGTGCCCCTCCAGCTTTCTCGCTGGCTGGGCATCAGAAGCTGAAAAATCCTTGACTTTAGTCTAAACACTACTGAGCAACAACTGAAAACATCAGTGTGTTATCAACATTCTTCACATACTGAACTCAAAACATAGCACCGTACCAGCTACTAGGAAGACAATTAACTGTATCCCAGCTGAAGCCAGGACATACGCACATGGTTTGAAGATGTTGAAAGGCCTCAGTCATTATGTCTTCACTAGAGGTTAAAGCTCATTCTGTGCAATCCTAGAATACAGCTTTCAGTTCAGTCTAGTTTTCCCCAAAAAGAGTCTAGCCTGCACATGCCTAAATCACTTTGTGGAACAAATCAATGATCAGCAAGCAGGGACTTCTGGGGGATTCGCTTTTAAAATTGCACTGCTGCTTCAAAAACACTAACATAGATGCAGTCTCGATTATGTCCGATATACCCAAGGGAAAACGAACAGCAGCAGTTCCTGCAGACCACTGGAAGGCAGCAGGATAGCTTGCTGAAACAACATGTGGTGAAAGTTTACCACCTACACCCTGCAAATAGTGTTTACAGATTCAAACCAGGCCCCACAGCTCCTAGTCCTGGAGAATCCCAAGCCTCTCCTCCCAGGCGATGACCTTTCACATACTCCATTACTCTCACCCAGCTGGTTATGCACAATTACAGCACCCAATCTCCAGGAGCCAGAGTGCTCAGGGAGCAACAGGATACTAGATTGTCTCCTCCAACCACTCCCAAGGACACTTGTTGGGACAGGTTTTAAAAACAACACAAAAAAACAGGCCAGTAAGAACTGTACCAACCCTACATCATAATAATGGGCACTCATTTGGGGCTCAGCAGGAAGGGGAGACTGCAGGTGACATTCCTTGATAGGGTCATGCAGCAAAATTTGAGTGCCAAACAGTCCTCAGAGGTTTTCACACGTCTACACCTATCATTGTTAGGACACTGTTCTAACAATTTGACAGTCCAGACCCATTCTTCTCTGAGTCAGCAAACAACCGCAAGAAGACTTTAAACACCCAATCAGTAACTGCATCCTACTTCAGAGTGTGAAAAGACACAAGATTTTTTTCTGGAAGAATACTCTTCTTTGATTTAGTAAATGAATTAGTAATTAACCTTCTCATAAGTCTACAGTTTCAATGGTATTTGTAGGACTGATAATTCTCCTACTCATCAGTGCAAATCACTGTGAACTTCAGAGGTACTATGAAAAATACAGTGGTATTAATTTCTGGGGGAAGATTTTAATCATCTCTTTCGAGCAGTTTAAGACACTGCTGTACATTTTGCATTGAAGTCTTACACAGAAGTAGAAATGCTTATCATTTAAGAAGACTGTATAAACTACTATTGTAACAATCACTTTCATAAATGGTCACCCAAACTGCCTTTATTACTTTTATACTGAAAGCCCATTCATCATTTAAAATCTTAGAATGTAAATAATACCTTTACAGTGAGGTATACTTACCAGGCTATTTACAGTAATAGATATAAAGAAAAATGCCACCAGAACAGCAACATTTAATACCTCGGTACCAACCATAAAATTGAATAAGTATTTTGAGATCAATAAGTGCATAGGATCAAAATGAAGATTCGGCAACACAAGCATCTATGCATTTTTTCAGTGACTGCCAGGACACTGAAGGCATGTTTTCTGCCCAATTCTGATCTGCAAAGAGATCCAAATTCCAAGTTTGCTAAGACTGCTTTTCTGAAGCAACAATTCCTCAGTCAACTAAAATGCAGTATTTTAGGACATGCAGCTCTCTTATCTGGTGTTGATTTTTCCTAAACAACAAAAAGAATGGAGCAGAGTTTGGAATCAAATTCAGCTCTGTCCCAGGGATGTCTCTACATTGTGAAGCTTCATTTGTAAATTGAGAGGAATATCTCACTTGGTCCCAAATACTGAATTATTACAAACACTTAGTCACAGAGATTAAAATAAATATTAAAAAAAAAAAAAAAAGAAAAAAAAAAACAACACAAAAAAACCAAAACACAAACCACTCCAAAATCCACAACCTAGCTTTATTATACATTTCAGCTCAGTCTTCTTTTTACCATCTTCAACCAGTAGCTGGCTGCTGCTATGACCTCTCAGAATCTCTGGATTTGTGGGGCTGGATAACATACACTGCAACCACACAGGTGCTCAAAGGCATTAATGGCAGCTGCCAAAATGTTCTAGTATCAGTTGCCCAAATTTGATGATTTAAATTTGTTTTCAGACCTCAGAACCATCATCACAAAATAAGAAAAGGTCCTTCCAAATTAAGGATGTTGCAACTCCAAAGAACTACTAAGGAGAAAACTACTGTATTTATCCTCAGGCCCTAGAACAGTTCAACTTGGGGTGAGGGGGTAAGAACAGGGAGAGCAGAGAGGAGAGGGAAGAGAAGCTAGTTGCTGAATTTTTGAAAGATAATACATCTAGTGTATTTCAGAAGTAAAAATATTTCAGTGCACAATGTCTCAAATTATTTAAAACAAACAAAAAAGAAAACCCAAAACCAGAGTCAGAATCAGAGTCAGCAACATCTCACTACTAACTCCTGAGACTCCATGCAGCTGACTTTCTTGTTGATCTCACAACCTGGCTCTCACTCCAAATACACCTCCTCCTACATGCACACACCCTTAGGACAGTATACTTACACTGAAACTCTTCCTGCCAAAGACAGCTGCATCCTACTTCCATTAAAGTTTAACAAAACAAAATCACCTTTTACTGGCTCCACTGAGGAAATACTGAGTTCTAAAGTTGCAGAGACCTCTACAATGTGGAAAAAATGCTTTAAAAGTAGTTGCCTACTGATAACAGCCACAGCATTTAACCAGAAGCAGCATCTCTTTGCAACACCTTGGTTGCATATACAATGAAATTATGGAAGATTGGGGCTCTGGAACAAGAGCTTCTGAGGACATTTCATTCAGGCTAGCATACTCCAGTAGGTTTTGGTTCAGAAAACAAAGTACCGTAAACAGGTGATGCATAGTTCCTCAATTTTCCATGCCAGAAATATATTATGAAATTAAAAAACCAAGGTTTATTTCAGAGAGGCCACAAAAACCAGTGTCCTTTTTATAAAAGTAGAAAGCCTCCAGACATCCATAATATTCTTTCAATGAACATTGCTCAATAAATGTTGCAACCCTGAAACTTTTAAATGTATTAAAGTGATGATATCATCACTTTAAAGGCACTTCAACAGAACATTGTAAGAGAAACAATTTTCTTTTTTCAAACTCAAAATAACAGTAACCAAGTAGATTAAAAAGCATTTTCTACTAAAAATATTTGCAGTATCTGCATTTACAGGCTTCTCTAGGTAAGAGTAGCAAACAATATACAAAATTGTGAAATAACAAAAAAGCCCCCATGAACTAACATCACACAATAAACATTTCATTTAAGTTTCAAAAGATACATGCTATGAAAGCATGATTTTTAAGGTATAGTGAATAAGTAGAAATACTAAATAATAAATATTTGGAAGATATAGTATTTCCACCTATTGTACTTAAAAGCTCAAAAATGTATTCAATTCCATGCATAGACCTGCTCTGAAAGCCACATTGAATATTTTGCCTTTGTTTGTTTAGGTTACGCACAAATAAATATTGAGATGACAGTTAAAGACACATCCTTGAAGTGGTCTACCCAATAAATTTGGAAAGAGAATGAAGAGGAGGAATAAAAAAGTCTAGCTGTATAAGATTCTCTTTGTTGCCTGCTTGTTAAGGAATCCTTCTGGCACAACTGAGGGGATTATGAATTCACATGTGAATTTATCCCCTATTAAACTTTTAGTAAAAGGGTCAGTTAGCAGGAATGATAAAGCCCAGGCACACCAGTCACATGCTGGCAGAGCATCTGTGACTAGCTCTACTCAGGCATATCACTGGTTTATAGCTTTAACATCAAGAGGAAGCTATGGGGGAGGGTGGAAAACAGTCCCTTTCTGAAAAGATTTGAAATAGTGCAAAGTGCAGTTTCACATGAGACAAAGGCAGTATGACTTCAGGTCACTTTTTTTTTTTTTTTCCAAGGGAGCACTAAAAAGCCACTCCCAGCTAAAATCTCTTATTTCACTGGCAAGGGTTTTCACTACTCCCTCAAGACTTCTGTAGTACTTTGGCTATTCAGATCTTCCTATTTCCCACCACAAGAACTCCTGCTGTTGGGCTACCTTAGCTTCCAAGCAGCACTCCTGGACTTACAGGTATATCACTGCTATATAGGTGGCAGTTAAAGTTATGCAATAACCTTGCCAATGCTGAAGCCTGATCAAAATCTACATTTACACATCACCTCAGTATTGCGTACTTTCTTTCTAAAATTTACACTTTTACGCAATTATGCAATGTAACGCAGAGGACGATCCTGTTTGCACCTTTCTACTGTCATTATTTTTACAGAGATTTGGCTCAAGCTTTTGGGGTGACTAAAAAAGCACAAGGGCCAGCAACAATACAGCAGCTTCAGCCAAGATGCAAAACTCACCTTCTGTATGACAAGAGGTTCTGTGGAGCCAGTCTGTGCCTTCTCACTAGGCAATACATCCACTGTTTGGGTGCCCTGACACCTAGCTTGTCTTCTCAGGCTCTTCTTCAAAACTGTTTGGAATTGCACATTCTCTAAAGGGTCACTCATCTGACGTTTCCCTAATACTCTCCAGCTTCAGCTCTCACACACCTTGGCCTCTAACCTGACACAGGGCCCCTGTGACAGGTCTGCAGGCTAGCTTAGCCTGGCACACGAACGTCCCGCACTACAGGGAGGGATGTGCCTGCTAGTGCAGCCCTGTGCGCAATAGGACCATGCTGGGAGACACCCGCTCCCTTCCCCATTGGGTGACTCAAAGAACCCAGGAGTACACTCCTCACTCTCCTGCACTCACAGGACCTAACAGGTACAATATTATACTTTGAGACTTTCAGAAGTCTAGTTATTTCAGGAATCAGTAGTAACAAGGCAGACACTTGCATTACTTGGCAACCCATTTCAAAGCCGATATTAGTGAATTAAGCACATGAAGTGACACAAATAAAAAGATAAATATAAAAAAAGCCTGACCTTCAGAAAACTTCTACCAGGCTTTGAAGGAAGAGTATTATAAAATAACCTAGACATACTGTACAGAAAAGTGAAGATTACCAGAAATTCTGGAATAATACTTAATTTGTTGATGAAAGACAATGTGACAACATTTGTGGATAACTTTCTGAAAAAAGTGAAATAATGAAAACTGGATCATATATATTGAAATTGCTTTGAGGTAGAAGAGGACAACTGGTTTGGATTAAACCTGCTTTCTGCTCACTTCACACTCAGAGTAACCTAGTATTCTGTAGTTACACATTTGCTTTTTCTGCCCATTGTCGTTTGATCAGGAGCATTCCTGGAGAAAGCTGTTTTATGCCACTGGGTCAGTTTTAGTCTGCAGCACAATTTACATAGCATCTGTTTCTATTTCCTGCATGGATGAATATCCCAGCACTTCTGTCAAACATTTGTCTACGTAAGTTTAGACTTCACTTTAGCACCATTTTTACCATCATTCAAATTGCTTCCACTGTTAATGGAAAGAAAAAATGAACTTAATTACAACCAAATCAGGTAATTTAAAATTATTTATTTATTTTTACATTTTGCGCTTTCATATTAAATAGGAGGGGGGTTTCTTATGTTTGAAAGAACATGCTTACATATTTTTCTCAACTCTTGTTTTTAATCTCTTCCACATCCTCGATTTGACTGTGCTATTGACGCATCTAGTATTCCATATGATGCAATTGTGTTGCATGGCTTAGCATATGAAAATAACTAAAGATCAGAACATTTAACACCTGCAAAATAATCTTAAATTACTGTCTTTAGTCAGATTATTAACTAAGCAAATAAGGAAGACAGACATGTGCCATGCTAATATACTTGCATAACAGGATTTAAAAATGTAAAAACAACTTTTAAAAACAAGCAGTGATTTGGAATAGTTTCATGTTCTATAAGGTGGGGGTCTAACAATTTATATTGCTTTAAAGAAGTAGGATCTGCAGTCTGTAACACGATGCAGTTTTGCACCAACCAATCATCAGATGACAATATTTTTGTAACATAATGAGGAATACAACTCACAAGTGTCTTCACCTTTCCCAGGCACTCCTCAACTGCTGTCTTTTTTCCCCACACAGAAAGAAAGTGAATAGCCATTGAAATAATTTAAATTTCTTCTTTTAAAATATATAAATAAATAAAGCAAGCAAGCTTTCTGTTATATAGTTTGGAGAATTTTTGTTTTTGTTGTCAGAATTTGCCTTTTTTTTCCTATTATATTTAGAAAGAAGAGTACAATGAAGAAAAGCAAGTGGGTTTGCCATCAAAAGCATTCACTGCTCTGACACACAAACACCTGTCAGTGGAAAGAGTCTTCAACTTCTTCGCTTCTCTTTACTATGAAGCAAATGCGCATGAAGCTTTCAGACTATTTTCTTCCAGTGTTTTGAAGTACCTTTCAGTTCACATGAAGGCTAACAATTGCAAAGCAGAAGAGAAGGGAAAACTGGCACAACGGAAAGACTGAGAAGTAAAAGCCTCCCTGCTTACAGTTATTCTTTTGTTGAACACTCTTATGGCACACCCATTTAAAGCACAGCCAAAACGATATATAAAAATCAGGAAAAATATTTCAAAAGTTTAATTCCCAATATAAATTTCTTCCCTTCTATATTTTTCTTCCCAATGAGTTTTACACAATAACAACATGAGAGCACAATACATTTAACAATGAACTACAGTATTAGAGTACTATTTATATAAAATTACAATTTACAGTTTACACAAGTGTCTTGCATTGAAATAGTTATCCCTAATTATCTAAATCAACCTGTAACTGATAGAACAACCATAGCAGATTAAAGAGGTTTCACAGCTAACACAATGACTACTGAAACAAGAACCAACATTTTTAGAAAGTGCATGAAAAATATGACAGATTATTTTGAAATTACTGTTGCCAATAGACACATAACTGGAATTAAGCTTGCTAATCTTGTAAGGAAAAAATCCCAAAACATCAGTATGTTTCACTGACATGAAGTTAAATCTTTACAAATTTCACATTAAAAAAAAAAAAAGCAAACTCGCAGAAATATCAAGCAATCCCATGACAACAAAGCCTATCCTTCTTGTAGATTAGTAAATCTTCACTTTCATCTGATGAAGTAGTTCTTCCTCCGACTCTGTGCTTACCCTCCCCTATCAATCCAGGGATATCTTTTCTCTGAAACAATTACACGTGAGGAGTTTTGAACTCCTGGTTCAGACTAATCCATCTAACGACAGAAATACCTTTCAAGCTTCCATTGACACAAGTCCATCGTTCATCATTTGCTGGTGCATATGCTTTTTGCTGACAGAGCTCCATTACTAGAAAAAGCTCAGTAAGTAAAGCTGATTTGAAACAACTATATATTATAGGTAGCCTGCATGAGACATGCCGATTTTGAGTCTAGGAAATCACCACGTAAAAAAGCAAAGGGGGGGGGGGCTGAAGAGAACTATTTAATTATTAAAATACTTTCACTTCTTACCAATTGCTGCAATGTGATTTATTAGTGTTAATTTGTAATTTACTTGGGGAACAAGGGAAGAGAAATTTAACTCTACATAGCAAGTACATAACATGCTTTGTAATTCTTGGACCAGAAGTGGTTTTGTCTTTGATTAATAATAAAATGCTGCACCAATGCTATCAAAACAGAGACCCCTAACAACTTTAGCATGTTGTAAGATCATCACAGCTGGAAAACAATACGCTGAACCATAAATTCAGCAGCACAAGCAAGAACACATTTGATTCTATTTTTTTGACCAAGCGATGACATAATTCAGATAACATTAACAAAGTATTTCTGTAGTATCTTTGGCCATTGTGATTTACCAACATGCATTAAGCTACAGCATACAGCATGGTTTAGTATTTCAGTCTCTTTTACAAATGCAAGTGTAGGGCAAAGAGAGGTTAAGTAATGTATTCAACATCCACATTTTCTTATTCATCACTTTGGCTAATCAACCTTCTGATTATAGCGGGGGGGGGGGGGGGGGGGAGAAGTTGGCCAGTTTGGCTATGCATAACTCAACAATCAGAATTTTTATTTTTTTTTAGTGTCATATGGTAAAAAAAAAAATTAGGGAGGATGGGAATAAGATGGTAGCAAAATAAAGGGTCTGTCAATGAAGTACAATTAGCCTTCAATAAGGTCCTTCTAGGCTCTAGGAAAAAAAAGAAAACACTTACATGAAGCCAAGGAGGTACAGGCTCAGCCTAAATGTCAAGTAATAGTTATATCACCGCTGTTTGAAATGCTTTGCTGTGAAAAGGATGGAAAGCCACTTCCCACAACAGTCAGGAATATTACACTCAGGCCAATCTCACTGGGGAAGAGGGAGACAGAAAAGAAAGAGAGAAAGGCAGCAGCTGAAATAATGACACCGCAACCAGATTTCAGGATCCCTCTAAGATATAGCCAGATAAGGTTCCTTCCAGCATACAATATTCTTTTCTGTTTCACTGACTGGAATGAAACAAGAAGTTAAAAACGGCAACAGAGATGCAGAGTTTGTTGTTTTCTTGAAGAGGAATTAAGTTCTGTGCTTCAATTAGAGAGAATGGGGCTTGCAAGTGCTACCTAGATTACAAGTTCTATACATTAGAGACACAGTCTTCTTTTCAGTCTGTCAGCACAGTGCAAACAGCAATACATGGAAGTAACAGCCAAAAAACATCACCGGGATAAAAATAAGTATCTTGATACTCTGTGGTTCTTTAGACATTTGACTTCTTCATTTCAACAGATATGTTTGTGACACCAGTTATTTTTAATCGATAGGAAGTATTCAAGCCACTTATGATGAGTTCCTTATGTAAACATTGTGAATACTTCTCCCAGAAGACTGCATAGGAAGCCAAGATTGAAGGCAGCCTGATGTGCTCTTTGCCCTCTTCAGCCTAGATGTTCAAGAAGCTACCTCAGACTGCTCCATGTGTCACAGAAGCAGCACAAATATGCCCTGAGGCATCTCAGTTTGCCAAAAACTGGAGTAGATTTCTACAATTTTACAGTATGCTCAATATACTACAGTAGCAAAGCTGGAGCATGATTGAATACCTTAAGGAAATTCACACTTATGCATACAAAACCAACCTCCAAATTCAGAAGGAATTTGTCTCATTACCTTCTCACCTCCCATACCAGGAGCCCTGGTGGCCATGGCCAATTTTAGAGTATTAAGTACCAAATAAAATGAGAGTCTTGTTCCACGCATTCTTTTCCATTACCGTCTAAGGAAATGAAGAGACAGGCAAAGGGCACTGTGTACAGGACGGAGGGCAGGAAATGGAGGAAATCAATGTATATGTGTTTCTTAGAAAAATGTTAAAAAACATAATTCTGTTATATGTAGTTCCGTCATATATTCTACGTAGATCAGCAAGTGCCAGGCACAGGCAGTAACACTTCTGAGGCAATTAAAACAGAAAACATCCCCCTTTAACTAGGGCAAAACCAGTACTTTCTGGAGGCCCAGTGATTGCCCAATTATCCCTCCCTCCTCCTTTGTTTGAGCATCAGTTTCAGAATAGTACAGCTAAACTAGGTTATCATTATCTGAGGAAGCTTAAGAACAATTTTTAAATGCTCAGTTTTATATATCTTTATTTAAGTGAACATTGTATGAACTGTAAGCAAAATAATAGGTGCTACCAAATTTCATTCTATTTCCAAAGGTATAGTAAATGCTTAAGACTTTAAAACTTGTTATGATCCTCACTAGCATTTTTTTTTTCAACATGGATCTAAAACACAAGCACTTAAAATCTGACCTTCAGGGTTATTCTAAATACATACCCCATATATAGGCTGGGTATTAAAAGGTACTTTTAAATAATTATACTAATTTCAAAAGAGTCTATCTTACTTTAAATAATTTATAAAATGTCAAGGTTCTATCTAGGATGTTTCTTCATACTTACTGGGAAACATCTTGAAGAAAAACAACATAGAAAGTCAGACAAGTTTTAAAAAGTAATAATGTAACCATCAGTGGAAGAAAAGGTTGTTTCCCCACTACTGCGACTGTGCTCTTAGGGCTTTGGATGAGCTATACAGCGTATAGCAGCTGTTTAACTCTCTCATATTCACAATCACTTAAAAAAAAAAAAAAATGTTCTTCAGCAATCTAATGACTACATACATAATTATTTACCTTCAGAAGAATTAGTGTTCATCTGTAAATTCTATAAAACTATACATTATTTTGGAAAATACACCTCTTTTCAGGGAATAAAAATAACTTTTTTAAACTTCTTTGGGTGCACATCTGATGTCATGTTTTGCTAACAAAACAAACCTTCTCACTGAAAAGTCTCTCAGGCTCTGTAAAAATGTGATAGAATATTCTGCCCCACATATCATTGCCAAAATTGCCTCTGAAGTTCTAAAATGCAAAATATTGATCCTGTATTAAAGCATGATGCAAGATCTTTATTACACAAACAAGCTTTAGAACTCCAGGAGACAATCTAGAGATGATCAGTCCTGCATTTCACCTGTTCTACTTACTAAAATGGGAGACTGAAGTACAACACACTAGCATCGGACAAGGATTGGACCTAAACCTATAGCATGTTGATTTTACACAGCTCTCAAAAACCTTGTATAAACAAAGGTTCCATCCGAAACACTTCCGAAGAAAGGGGAAGTTTGCTGTGATTAAATTCCCTCTCCACTGTTTCTTACACAATTTCTTCCTCCACCATAGTTAGTACCAGCCACTTTTGGCAATACATTTTTAGATAATGTGGACTGTTGTTCTGGTTCTCCCACAAATTAATTGCCATGTTTCCTTGAACTCACAAAAAAAAATCAGATTAATTTAAACAAAAAAGTAACATGTTTTAAGTTAATTTAAAATATTAAATCATCCCAGGCCCCATTTTGCTACAAACTGAAGGCGTGCATACTTTTTAGCAGATTACTCACAAGCATGGTCAGGAGTGATGCATACAAAATGGCTAATGGCAGAGTGTTACCCATTTTTTATTTACTACACAAATAAAGCAAGACTAAAAATGAACATAAGGTCCTGCAGGGCAAGCTATGTGTTCTGTAGATATAAAATCATTTCTCATTAAGAAAAAAAATTCAGATGCAGTGGCTAAAATAGAGAACAGTTAAGTGTGTAAAGAATGGAAACATATATCAAAATGCAATGAGTTCATATTTTCTAGGGAAGATCAACAGTGATACTGATGCTATGAGTCTCCTATTTTTCATTTAGTAGGTCTCAAAACTAAATTATTAACAGTGGACCACTCCACATCAGTCAAAAAGACTGAACTGGAGACCTTTTGCCTGAGGTTAGACTCTCAGACACTCCAATCAGCAGATTTAAACTCTTAAATATGATGTTGCCTTCAGTATTTTTTTCTATCTAGATTCAAGAGCAATTTATGAGCTTATGAGAGACAGATGCCCAGAGTGAAAAAATTGACCTGTCTTTTTCACAGGATGTGCAAACTTCAAGAACCTTGAACCTTTCTAATCCATCAACAAAATACTTGTCTTCAGTTGCCAGATGCATGTTTGTAAAATAAAAATAAAAGCCACACGCACAATATTAACAGCTCAAGAATGAGACAGAATTCCAGAAGAAGACATATATGCATATTCATGTAAGCAATGGAAAGCGTAAAGATGTAACAGAAACAGCATCAACATAACAATGAAATCTCTCTGCCAGATAGTTTACCCAGTTTGTTACAACAATAAAGTAGCACAGGTGGGATACGCAATTAAAAAAAAAGAAATAACGTTTGCTTCAAAGAAGGTATCAAAAACTACAATACAAAAGACTTCTGTCAAAGTCAATAACTTTTTGTAATGGTTGCTTACCTGCCAATTTAAATGTATTCCTCATGAATTATACTGTTCGTTAATAACATACATAGTCTCTAGTCTAACTCTGTCAGAACAGCTAGAAGTGTGGGATGCAGATTATGTTAAAGCTTTACTTTTCAAGTAGTAACAATGCTAAATATACATTTTAATATTTTGAAAAAACACAGGGCACTTCTATTACAAACTGTATATATTGCTATATCCCAGCTCCAGTCAGAAATCAGCAAAGTATGTTTATTTGACTGGCTTTTATGGACTTA